>NW_026057582.1:123762101-123786855 GCF_023721935.1 Panthera uncia
CACCATACTAAACAATGAAACATTAGAAGATATGAATGCTCACTGTCACCACCTCCATTCAATACTACTGGAATGGAAGTAAGACAAATAAGACAAGTATAAGGATTAGAAAGCAAGAAAAATTTGTTTTTGTACATGCAGAGACTAGGAAAGTGTACAAAATAATCAAAAAATAATCAAGTTATTAGAATTAAATGGCAGGTTCCTGGTTGTAACATGGAAACACAAAAGTCAATTACATATGTAAACATTAGCATAGTTAGAAAATGAAAATAAAATATAAGTAGGGAGGCCTGGGTGGCTCAGTTGGTTAAGCATCCAACTTCAGCTCAGGTCATGATCTCACAGCTCATGAGTTCAAGCCCCATGTTGGGTTCTGTGCTGATAGCTCAGAACCTGGAGCCTGCTTCAATCTGAATTCTGTGTCTCCATCTCTCTCTCCCCCTCCTCAACTCATGCTGTCTCTTTCAAAAATAAATAAACATTAAAAAAAAAAAAGAAAAGAAAACATAAGCCATTTGCAATGGCCAAAAACTATACTGTATAACAAATTTAATACGTTACGAGATAAAACTTTATTGCAAGTAATTTTAGGGACACCTGGGTGGCTTAGTTGGTTAAGTGTCCAACTCTTTTTAATTTTTTTTGTACATTTATTTACTTTTGAGAGATGGAAAGAGAGCACAAGTGGGGTAGAGGCAGAGAGAGAATGAGACACAGAATCTGAAGCAGGCTCTAGGCACTGAGCTGTCAGTACAGAGCCCGATGCGGGGCTCGAACCCACAAACCGTGAGATCATGACAGGAGCCGAAGCTGGACACCCAACCGACTGAGCTACCCAGGCACCCCAAGTGTCCAACTCTTAATTTCAGCTCAGGTCATGACCTCATGGTTTGTGAAACCCAGCCCCACATGGGTCTCCATGCTGAGAGTGTGGAGTCTGCTTAGGATTCTCTCTCCCTCTTGCTGTCTCTCAAAATAAATAAACATTTTTTTAAAAAAGTAATTTTAAGAATAGAATAGAGAGATGTGTTCTATCCAAGTATAGTAAGAGTCCAAATTATAAAGATATTAATTCTCCCCCATTTTCATTTTATACTTCAATGTAATTCCAATAAAACTCCTGCTAGGGTATTTTGTCTGGAATCTGACAGATTCATATACGAGGAAGATCAAAGGGCTAAGCATAGCCAAGGCAACTTTAAATAACCAGGGTGGGGAAGGAAGGTACCTGCCCTACCAGTTTTTAAAATTTGTTTTTAAGTTATAGTAATTAAAGCACTGTAGTTACAACACAGGAATAGGTAAACAGAGCAGTGGAAAAGAAAAGAAAAACAGATCCACACATGTATGGAAACTTTACATTCGACAAAGTATAAGAGATTAATATGGAAAGATTGAAACTTTCAATATATGGTCCTGAGATGACTGATTATCCACCTTGAAGATAAAAAAGCAATCTCTACCTCTCACCACACCCAAAAAACAAATTTCAAGATTAAAGAACCAAACGTGAAAAGTAAACCTTAAAATATTATTTTTTAAAACATTTTAAAAAATACAAGGCAGAACATCTTTATGACTTGAGGGTTTTTTTTTTTTAATAGATTTTTAAAATGTTTATTTACTTTTGAGAGAGAGAGAGAGAGCAGGGGAGGGACAGAGAGAGAGGGAGACAGGGAATTCAGAGCGGTCTCTGCACTGACAAAGCTGATGCAGGGCTTGGGCTCGCAAACTGTGAGATCATGACCTGAACTGAAGCCAGACACTTAACTGACTGAGCCACCAGGTGCCCATGAAGAAAGGGTTTTTAAGCAAGACATTAAACGAGTAAAAATCACAGAGGAAAAGATCGCTAAATATGACATTAAAAGTAAGAACCTGAAACAGAAAGTGAAAGATAAACCACAGACAAGATGTTTGCAATACATCTTACCATCAAAGGACTAATAACTACAATATACAAAGAACTCCTAGAAAGACAGATATCATATGTTTTCACTCATATGTGGAACTTGAGAAATTTAACAGAAGACCATGGGGGAAGGGAAGGGGAAAAAAATAGTTACAGAGAGTGAGGGAGTCAAACCATAAGAGACTCTTAAATACAGAGAACAAACTGAGGGTTGATGGGGGGTGGGCGAGAGGGGAAAATAGGTGATGGGCATTGAGGAGGGCACTTGTTGGGATGAGCACTGGGTGTTGCATGTAAGCGATGAATCACAGGAATCTACTCCCAAAACCAAAGAGCACACTGCATACACTGTATGTTAGCCAACTTGACAATAAATTATATTTAAAAAAAAAACAAACAATGAACTCCTACAAATCTATAATCAATCTTCTCTCCAAATAAAGCTAGGTCTGAAAAGTCTCCATATTTTGTTTCCATTTTGAAAAATAAGTATTTGGCTTCTCTGAAAATATTCTTTTTCTCTTTTTGTTATTTGCAACACAAAATTTAAAGCTGATTTGAACAGTACTGTTGAAAAAAATTTAAAAATCAAGTATTTTAACAGTTGTATCATTATAAAATAATTGTAGAAATCCTGTAAAGATATTAAAATATACACTTGAAATATTAAATTATTAAAACATTAAAATTAAAAAGAAACAAATATAGAAAAATAGGAAAATCATTAATAATCCTTCATGCACATACTTTCTTGTTAATATTTTGGAATTTTTTTCTATACTTTGTTTCCATTACTATATACAGAAATGTACATGTATCTTAATGTATACAGATGTACATATGCATGACAAGTTGGATCAAAAGTGAAGGCGGGTCATTGAAGTGACATCCATCACATTGGAGATGTAAGCTAATACCTAAAAAGGTTAGCTGAGTGGGGAGTGGATAGATTATTCTTTGAGCCACAAATGGACCACTTTTGGAGGAAGAAGAGACTGTAAGAGGAAAATAAGAGTGAAGACTAAATGTTGGAATGAAGACTATATTGAGGTTTTGGGTTAAAGAACTCTCTAAAAATGAAAAGGTGCAATCATAGAGGTGGGAGGAATATCGGGATATTGTGGAAGAATTTCAAGGCCAGAATACAGCTCAACTGCCAAAGCCTGCAGGCAAATAAGTGCTAAGAAAAGGCAATCAAGAGCATTGTGGTGAAAATATCAGACTACTGGAATGCAAAGAAAATAGGAGATAAAGGCATGTGTGTGTGGACCACATGGGTCAACAAATGTGGCAGGAAGGTGACAAATCAGTGGAAGTATTTTTCAAGATGGCAGAAATCTGTTTCTCTCTAGGAAGTGAAGCCCAACACACTGCAAGACTGAAGACGCGGGAGGAGAGAAGAAAACAAGGACACAAAAGCCTGAAGACAGTGGGAGACAGTGTGCTTGGGAAAAGAGAAACATGAGTTGTGGCCGAGCACAGGAGAAAAGAACTGGTGTTTCAAGCTAATGACAAGAGGGGGAACCTCTGGTATGGGTGGGAGTTCAGTACGAGACCTGGGACCTGGCGTGGGACAAAATTCTGTATTTATATCAAGAATCATCTCCATTAAGCTGTCTCTGAGAGTTTACTACAAATTAAAAAATAAATCCCTCATTACATCTTTACTTCAAGTCATTCATGGCATGAGAACCAAGATACGAATTTGAGGGAAATGGCATACAAACTGACACTAAGGGGAATTTCTCAAACAAGTTAACCACTGACCCAAATGACTGACAAGCTCTTATTTCCTTAAAAGGAGGAAAAGCTTGATATATTTTAAAGTTATTCTCTGATAACACAAAAGTCTATCCACACTATTGGGGATGCTGCATCTAATGAACGTTCCCATGTGACATGGTCAATTCAGCAATTGCTAGTTTAACCTATAGAATTAAAGGTAAAACAATTTAAGGTGAAATAATCCAACTCATGTTTTCCTAAACATCTGTGATTAAACAAGAAATGTGATGATTCATGGTACTGTTATTAAGTTACACTGAGGCTGTTTCTCTGTCACAGAAAAGCAGGGCTGGGCTGTCACTATGATCTCTCTCAACTCCTTCAACATCCAAATGCCACGCTCGCTCTCCGTCCGCACCTATCAAAAGTAAGCCCCACCTTGAGTGATGCCACATTAAAACCTGAATGTAGACTTCTTTGTGTCACAAACCCACCAAACTGGAGAAACAAGAATGCTTACTGACCTCGTTAATTATTCCTTAAAAAGAGATCTAAAATTTATGAGTAATAAAAATTTTCTGAGAGGTTTACCTTCTAAGTATGTGCGTAACTAAAGCCTACATTGAAATGTCTGGAAGCTCTAAAGTGGTTTTCAACTTCAAATACAAACATTTATTAGAGGCAAAGCTAATTAGCCTTGTTGTAAGCAGTGTGTGAAGAGTTAATGGTGATTTGAGGAAGCAGAGCTGGCAGAGATTTTCATTTGACTGTGGATTTACAAAACGTTCAACAATTCTATTTTCTGAAATCGTTTTTTATCTCCCTGTAAAGGTTAAAATAAATTAGTAAATTAAATGTGGAAGTCTTTGAGGTAATATCAAAGCAATGCCATTAACAGGAAACTGTTAATTTCTCAGAAGTATCTGGAAAATGATTGTCAGAAATGAAGTCACAGAGAAATTACTATACCCACATTCTTCCACATTCCACAGATGTTTCTTCCATTTGCTTACAGGAAGCATTTGCTCTTTGGCATACCCCCAACAACACTTGCAGATTTCCTAGGTGTTTTTAATATTTAGCATTTAACTCTCCAATTAATTCAAACTACCTCCACAAAGTGTTTTTCTCATCCTTCAAAGGTTTCTTATTCTCCAGTCTCTCCTCGAATTTCATTTAATTTTAAATTCTTTATCTTTACCTTTTAAACTCTGTACTCCCCTCCTCTGTTCCAATTATCAGTAACTACATGACTCTCTAAGTCCCTATCTCTTTTGGCAATGATTGTTAGGCATTTTCTTAAAATTCTTGTCTTCTGTGGGGTGCTGTGGCTTTACAGGGGCCTCCCAGAGCAGCACAGTAAGGCCCAGGAAAGGATAGTAGGAGTTCAGGAAAACTGGAAAGAACCCCTGCTTCTTCACCCATGGTCATTCCAAATGACTTCAAAATTCCTGGCTTCACCAATCCTGGAATGACCTTGACCCTCCCCCCACCTCCCGCCACTCAGTTTCATCAGTTCATTCCCAAAGTCAGCACTGTTCCCCCAACAATTCAGACGTGTGCCTCCAGCACTCAGGCCAAAGCTATGGGTTTCTACATCAAGCCCCAGCCTGCCCGGTCCCTTCTGATTTCACTGCCTTGCATTCTCAGTCCGGACCCCTCAAAAGCCTCTCCTTCCTTGTCTTGCTGTATACACCCTTCATTTTGTAGCCAGGCCAGCTCTCCACTGCTCAGTCCCAGGCTGAGTCATGGTCTCAGACCTCTGCTGGCCCCTCAACCAGGCCTGGCAGTCCCTATCACATTCCCAGTCATTTCCTCCCCCCTTTGCAATTCTACATAGTCACCCCTCTTTAGAATCCTCACCTCTTCCTTAAGTGGCAGTCTCAAAGCCCACTTAGAAATGAAACTGCCTCCCAACCCAGAATTTATCTCTATGTTCAACTATGCAGTTCCTCCTCTGGGAGGAGGTTCCCATTCCGTCCCACCCCGCCAGCAGCAGAACACTCCATCCACTTCCTTCTCCATCTGGCATCTTCAAAGGTCTCCCTAGGCACATAAAGATGCTTAATACGCTTCCATTAAAAAAAAAAAAAAAAGGCATATATTAAAAATTACAAATTTCCATACAGTACAGTTAATACATGACTACACCCTGAACATAGTGAGTGGTCTGCTAAATTTTCGTTATATTACTTTATATTGTTAGTACCTGCCTCCTGGTCCATCTTACTGCAGACCCTGATGCTCATTCCTGTTGCTTCAGCTCCAATAAGTTCCTGAGCCACTCGGACCGAGCCTCCGGCCTTCCTATGTCTGGATCTAGAGGGCCACCCGCTGGCTCCCCCAAGCTAAGGCTTTCTTTCTCACACTTGCAGCTCTGATCACCCAGCTCCTGGCTTAGTTTCAGATTGTACTCCGGGTATCTGTACTCCAGGAACTGCAGTGAACCCACAAGGAACACTGGCTGCTGTGTTGGATTCCGACGGGATAGCAGGCCGGTCCCCTTTCCCCCTGGCTCCCTTGTTTATGGTTTCCTCTCATCTTCTACTAATCTCCAACCGATCTCTCATCAAACCTGTGGACAAACACGCATGCTGTAACAGATGGTTCATTTCATTTATAACTTATTTTAAGTTGTTTTAAGCATTAGAACCAAATTCCGAAATTTATACAACTCTTTCAGTGGTCAGCAAACTATTACAGACCCTATAATATTCTGTAATTCGAGATTATATATAACATGAGTGCTCCAAGATTTAGGCTCAGAGAAGATCAGCATTTTAAGAGTAAAGTCATTTCTGAAAGTAATTTCTGAAACTGTTCAGTCAAAAACCAAGGAAAAAAAGGTTAGTATCAGGTAGTGATATAATGGAAAATCAAATCTTAAACAAAGATTTGGGGATCCTTAGGCTTACAAATGTGCTTGTTTCTACCAGATAAATTTTTGACTTTCTTATTTTATACCATCCAAACAAAGGAACTGATATTATGTTTTAAAGAAGTGATCCGGGGCGCCTGGGTGGCGCAGTCGGTTAAGCGTCCGACTTCAGCCAGGTCACGATCTCGCGGTCCGTGAGTTCGAGCCCCGCGTCAGGCTCTGGGCTGATGGCTCGGAGCCTGGAGCCTGTTTCCGATTCTGTGTCTCCCTCTCTCTCTGCCCCTCCCCCGTTCATGCTCTGTCTCTCTCTGTCCCAAAAATAAATAAAAAACGTTTAAAAAAAATTAAAAAAAAAAAAAAGAAGTGATCCAAAAAGAATCTGCACACACCAAAAAATAGTAGTACATTTATATACTGTATCTTCTGAAATGAAAACTAAGAAAAGATGGCATGCTAAAACCAACTGGTACTAAAATTTTCCTCATGAATGTACAACAGAGAAGTACTTAATAACTTTGAAAAGCAGTTATCAGATACCCATCTGCACACGATGAGCAAAGGTAATAAGCAAGTATAGATCTTTGACTTACAGTGGGGTTATATCCCGATAAACACACTGTAGGTTGAAAATATCATTAAGTCAAAAATTCACTTAATATCCCTAACCCACCAACATCATTGCTTAGCCTAACCTACCTATATATGCTCAGAACACTTATAACAGCCTGCAGTTGGGCAAAAACATTTAACATAGAGCCTGTTTTATAATAAAGTGCTGAGTATCTCATGTAATTTATTGAGTACTATATGGAAAGTGAAGAGCAGAATGGTGGTATAGGGATAGAATGCTTGTCAGGGCGTTGGTTGTTTACTCGTGTGATCGTGTGGCCAGTGCTGTTACTGCCTAGCATCAGGAAAGAATATTGTACCACATATCTCCAACCTGGGAAAAGATCCAAATTCAAAATCTGAAGTATGGCTTCTATTGAAATGTACATCACTTTTGCACCATTGTAAAGTTGAAAAATTATTAAGTTGAACCACTGCAAGTTGGAGACTGTCTGCATGCCACCTAACATAGACAACACTGACTGAGTCCAAGATAGAAAATGACATTCAGAAAGATACTTAACACAATCATCACTGAGAGAGTAAGTCAGGAGGGGCAACATATGACTCTGGAATCCTTTCCTACATGACATTCTTGCCAACTCAGTAGTTCTAGTTAGGTTGTTCTCTTGCCCTGGTCCAAAATATACCTAGATATGGGAAAGAACAATGGAAAACATGTTTCTTTACCAGAAAAAAATCTAATTATCAAATGGTAAATCTAATATTCCACTAAAACAAAATTTAGATGTATTAAAATATGGCCCTGACTCAAGGCATTAGCATGCCCTTCTAACATCTTTAAGGGAGAAAAAAAATAAACATTTGCAAATCATTTAAAATTAAATAGTCCGCTGTAAACATTCTCCTGTGTACATGGAACATACACTGGGAGACAAAGGTGAAACAGATTTTTAAAATGTAAATAGTAGCAACGAGAATATACTGAATTATGTAATTTCCAAAATGCTGAAAATGAATTTTCATGCCAAAATAGTAGGAAAATGCCAGTGACTATGAGTGACCTAAATAAACTGCAGCAACTCAAAGTATACAGTTGGATCAGAAGGAGAAAAGTAAAATTCCTTAAAAGCCAGTCTATGGTTTTCATTCTCTAATTATAATAAATCTTTCAAAATTTAGTACGTAACAGAAAATGGAGAAACAAAGCTAATAAATGCTTACAAAGCTGGCTCTAGTTATATTAAACATGGAAATGAATACCAAAACATAATTTTTAAAATTATGATCAAAAAGTAAAATCACGTTTGGAGTACAGGAACAGTTTGGAGTACAGGAACGTAGCTAGTTTTAAAGAATTTCAACCAAGTTCCTTAAAAAAAAACAAAAAATCAACAGAAAAGGCTTCTTTCTGATAACACCGAAGTCCTTACTGAAGGGTAGGGGCACTTTTGTTACTCATCCCGAAGAATAAAGCAGAGCCACGACTGTCAGAAACCCTCCAATCATCAAAGCCCCTGACATAGAAATCACCTTCCAAGCGAAGAGCGGCTCAAAAGTCCACTCTGCCCCAGGCTGCACCTCTTCAAATACCAATCGCCTCCAGCAATTCAAACATCCAAAATAACTTCAAATTGTAACAGCTTTGCCACTTTCATTTCCACATGGAAGTCCAAGCACCATAAGTGTAAGTAGAGTTACGATGGGTGACAAGCACAAAGAGTGAAGTTCTTCGCCACGGAGGACCCCAGCTGGACAGCCTTGCCCAGGCTGCCAGAGTGCACTTGCTGGAAAGCCCTGCCCCCGTGTGGCCGCCTGAACTGCTGTGTGGCCAGACCGCCTGCCCTGGGGCCCAGAGTGGGAAGATTCCCACCTAAAACAATCACATGAAGTGCCCACTTCTGGCTGTTAAAAGATTCAGGATAAAGTCTCCTAAGCAGAAACTATACGTTTCCCAGGGATTGTGTCTTGGACAATGTGGATATGCAACAACTACCTGCTGGAGAACAGAAACTCCAACAACTCATGTGGTACGTGCATGTGCCTTACTGAGGCTGTTCTCACATGTGGCTTGTGCAAATAGGGACAATTCACGTTCTGAGATGATGCTAAGGCCCAATTTAAATGACATCTGTCCTGGTCACAACTATGTTTTGCTGGTAATGCTTCACTACGTATGATCTTTCAGCTAATATTAAAAAAAAATGTTTTAACGTTTATTCACTTTTGAGAGAATGAGAGAGACAGAGCATGAGTGGGGGAGGGACAGAGAGAGAGGGAGACACAGAATCCGAAGTAGGCTCCATGCTCTGAGCTGTCAGCACAGAGCTGGACACGGGGCCCAAACCCACGAACTGTGAGATCATGACCTGAGCCGAAGTCCGACGCTCAACTGACTGAGCCACTCAGGCACCCCATCAGCTAACATTAAAGTTGTACATAAAGATCACATAAGTTGTTCTCTCGTCCTGGGGCAAACAGGGCATCTTGGCACTCTGGGCTCTTGGTACTCCTTCTGCGTCTGGTACCCATTCTGTGGTCTGGGACCATTCCTTCCCAGCCCCAGTTGCCTGGAGTCTGTCCTGGAATGTCCCCTTCCTCTCTGGTTCCCACCCCATGGACTTCCCCACACAGGGCTGCCCATCAGTGGCTACTTCCCAACCTCAGGGGCAGGCTCTCAGTGCCTCTGAAGGGGAAAGCTAGCCCTGATAATCTGGAAACAGAGCCACTGTCCAAGCTCATTATTGACTCTCAGAGTGGGACTTCCAGAACACGCAGAATGTGAGAGACATCCAGAACCAAAAGGCCACAAGGACATCTGGGGAACACTGGGTCTCGTGACACCACCCAAATCAGGCTGAGGACAGAGCCTTCCTGCAGGCTATGAAGTCACCACTGAGGAGAAATCAATATTTCATGCCCCCATTTGCCTCAGAGATGGAAACAGTAAAGCACTGAGGAAATAGAAGGATTCCTTTCCTCCTGGTTTATTATCTCAGGACCCCCGAAGCTGGTGTGAAGAGCAGGCACTCTTGCTGTGTGTGTGTGGCCCTCACTCCGCCTCTCTGCCAGGCACAGTCAGCCCATGCTAAATGTTAGCTACTACGACATGTGCAGCTTCCCCAAAATAGGACACATTATGGAGATGGAAAACAACACATTCTGAGACTTCTACTTCTGTTCTAAAGCTCAGAAGTCACAAAATAACCAGATGAGTTAACATGTGGAGCTTTAATCCAGGAGCACAATGTCTGTTCCAAAAAGAAATGTGCCCAGTTTTCTATGTACACTGGAAATTACGTGTGTGCATGCATAGACACAGATCTGTGACATTCCTCCGAGGTTGTTCTGTTCAATAACAAATGTGCAAATCGAATGATTCTGTTCATTGAGTGAAAAATAATGAAATAATATCAGATCATCCTTGAGAGGGGCACCTGGGTGGCTCAGTCAGCTAAGCACACAGCTCTTGATTTCCGCTCAGGACACGATCTCGTGGTTCATGAGTTCGAATCCCGTGGTGGGCTCTGAGCTAACACCGTGAAGCCTGCTTGGGATTCTCTCTCTCTTTCTGCCCTCCCCCCACTCACACTCTCGCTCTCTCTCAAAATAAATAAACATTAAATAATAAAAAAGATCATCTCTGAGAACCTGAAGCAGATCCATTTTAGATAAAGAAGAATCATTTCCATACATTTACTCATTCAGCACACATGAACACATTCTTTTTATTTCTATATTTTCAACCTCTTCAGGCCTGCCTGCCCACCCCACTGCCCTTGGCTAATGTCGCCAACCACCTCTAAACGTCCCCTCCCACCCTCATGCCTGCTCACCCCCATAAGCAGAACATCCGGAGGGTGCCCTGCTCAAAAATTTGGGGGGAGGCGGCTGTAACTGTCAGAAATGTGATATAACTGTCAGAGTCCATGACATCAGCTCTGTAGATTTGGAAGTGGTGATGGCTCTCTTTGTTCTGTGACTTTCTGAAGAAATTACATTATTCCTCCTTACAACATAAAAAACAAAGGAAAAGATAAATTCTAGTTCTTGCTCCTTGAATGATCTTCTTTGATCACCGGCAGGCCCAAGTTCCCTCTGCCCTCCCCCAGCTATTTGAGGCCACATGTATCTGTGGATCACTCACTCCCTTCTGGAAACCGCCCTCCTCAGCTTCTCTAATATCTATCCATGAACTTCTTCGGCATACTCCTCTACTTTGGACTGCCCTTGAACTAGTGTTCCCTGGTTCTGGTTCTTTGGAGCATTAGCCTTCTTAGTACACAAAGCTGTCCTAGGGGTAACATCTCCCCCTCCCCCACAGAAGAAATGCTGTGTGTCCCTCCCACCTTCCAGGAGAACAGAACAAATCAGAGCTACTTCAGCTGGAGGGAAGGATGGGGGTTCAACACCCACCCAGTCCAGCCTAGGGCATCTCTGCAGACCTGTAGGGCTCTGAACAAACTATTTCCTTCCACACCCCTGGTAGCTCTCAGCTCTGTCTCCATTCCCTTCTCTGCTCCTTCAATCCAATGACCTCCTTCTCACTTTTCCACCCAACAAAGTCAGACACATTCTTTCCAGATCCAGTTCAGGGGGCACCTTCCTTGTGATACTTTGCCGTTCCAGCCTGAGATGAGCACTCCATTTTCCCTGGAGGTACCTTGGACTGCCTCCACTATTGTTCATTGTGCAACACTGTCTGTCTACAACCCTGCTTGCCCTACTAGATCTGACCACTGCGATGGCAGACAAGAGGAGGGTAGTGGTGGTGATGGTGGCGTGATATGAAGGAGATATCACAGATATGAAGGAGAGGGGTCCCAGATGATCAACAATGAGGTCTGGGTGTGTTCTTGCTGTGGGGCCAGTGCCCTGATCTGCATGAAAAGAAGCAAGGCGGTGGCTGGAAGAAGGGAAAGAACAATGGCTGTGGCTCTCCAGCCTGGCCAACAAGGATGGAGTCTAAGCCCTAAAAAGTCAGGTAAAATCAAAGAACTGCTTTCAAAACAGATTATGAAATGTGAGTTAAGGCAGAATACTGAAGACCTCATTCTCTTTTTTGAAATATTTCTCTATTGCTTTCATTAAGATCTAAGTTTCTAAAAGGCTTGTATTTTCTTTCAGTGTTGATGAATAAAATCCTACCTAAAATCTGAGCCAACAAACTTCTCAAGCAGCACTTGCTAGTGAAAAGAAACTAAAGAGGGAAGATGTTGGCACAGGTCCAAGACAGAGACAGAATTCCGACCTGCAAAACCAATCCAAAAATCCTGTTAGATAAAGATGGAGGCTGACTATACCCACAAGAATAGACAGCCACTGTGCTTCTAACCTTTTCAAAAAACAAGAGTCCTTGCAAGGCTGTCTGTAAGAGTCCCTTAGAAATACCCGGATATTCAGTTTAATGAAGAAAGTAACCATTAAAGGCAAACCATCTACAATTAATTGGCCATCAACTGGCCAACTAGATTCAGATTGGCCTCTGGAAGTCCTAAAGGTAATAAATAGCTAAATATTCCTTTGTTCTGCAGAAGAGCCTCAATACTCTACCTGATTCCTCTCACATTGGAAAATTAATCAGGGTGATAATTTTGGTAGATTCCTGTCACCTACAGCAATGCATATCCTGAGGAAAGATTGGGAGCGGGCCACAGAACACACTGGTGTCCAGTTCACCAACACCCAAGCCAGCAAGGAGGCCAGATGCTTGGTGAACTGGGACTAGTGAGGGCAGGCCCTTCCTTGTTCCTGCCAAGAACACATGACCTGAATCTAGTCATGAGAAACACTGAATAGCTCCAGCTTGAAGATTCTTTAAAACTGTCAAGGAGGAAACATGACACCTAAAAGCAATGCATGTTCCTGTATGGCACCTTGGGACAGAAAGGAAAGAGAGGCCCACTGGGCAGTAGTGAAGGTTGGATGAGAACTATAGATTGAAAAGCATCCTTGTGTCAGTGTTGATTTCCTGATCTGGTTACATGGTAGTTAAGCAGAGAATGACAATGCTTGGGGGAACTGAACCCTTCAAAATTTAGGGGTCGTGGGTCATCACGTCTACAGTTTGTTTTCAAAAAGTTTCAACAAAAGACTAGTGACAGTGAGTGTGTACACATCTACCTCCACCACCTCTGTCTTTATCATCACCTCCACCTGCACCACCGCCTTGACTTCCATCACCACCTCTGCCTCTATCACTACCACCCGTCAGCAACACCAAAGCCTCCACCACCTCCACCAGTATTGCCACCTCCGCACGCCCACCACCACTACCACCAGTACCACTGCCACCACCTCCATCTCCATCATCACTTCTACCTCCATCGCCAATACCACCACCTCCACCTCCACTTCCACTACCTCTAATGGGACCACAGTATCTACTTTGGCTATTCAAAAAAGCTCGCCTTTATTCCTTGGTATTCAGGCGTGTTTCCCAAAAGAAAAGTGAATAGAGAAAGTTGGTTACTTTATTTGACTCCATATCAAATGAGTCACATTATTTTATATCTCCTCTTACTTCTCTCAATACCCACCACTTTTAACATTTAATGGTCTCTAAGCTTTTCTTTACTGAGCTGCTACAGTAATGAAGTAGTCAGTCAACCAACAAATATTTAACGGGCATAAAATCTGATATGCTTAGCATTACGGGAAACATAAAAGAAATGTTCCCGGTCTCTGCAGAGCTGAAGCCCATGATACAGTCAGGTACAAAACAAGCAATAAGAGTTGAGGGCACAGTGAGGAGATGTGCCAATGGTCTTGGGGCCAGCACCTGTAATGACACAGAGATATGTAAAAGTGAACAGAAAGATGCCCAAGTCACTAGAGCTCAGGATGGAAAGAACATCTGTGCACCCAGAACAAAAGGGGCTCCCAGTGCTCACTGCTGTTCCTTCTAGGCTTTCATGCCAACTGGTGATGTGGGCAGTGCTAATCAAGTGGGAACGAGAAAGAGGAGAAGTGGCTGGTCCCCTCCCAACAAAGTAGGAGGCAGGATAACTAGGTGTTCAGTGTCCCTTCACATGTTCACCCTCTACCATTTTCTCACCTTGTAGCACCCAGCTACTTATTCACCAGTCAGGTACCCAATAATGCCAAGAAGAAAGCAAACTTGGTATATGTTCAAAGTCAAATAAATATTTAGTTATAAAACAGGGCTCCAGAATCTCTCAGTGTCCCACAGATCATAAAAGAGGTCTTGAGGGTAGAGGGAGAAGGAGAAAACATCTATCATTGATATCTCCATAGGCTATATATATTTTCTAGGGGCCTAATTGGAGACTCCTCTTCATCATGAGAAAAAAAGTACTTTTTTTCAAATGTGAAAAATCACTGATCATCAAAAACACCTTAGAACTACCTTATATTCAGGCAGCAGTGAAATGGGACTTATTAGCCCAGAAATGTACACAAATATAATACCCCAAATAATATCTTATTATCATATATTTTTCTTCTCATGAAAAAAAATCCTCTAAAGATTTTGAAATGTATCATTTTTGCCTAATAGTACTCAGTAATGACTGAAACTGTCTTTCATCCAAGGCTAAGGGAACATAGCCATAAACTATTAATTGGTTCACTGTTTCTCTTTATTGTGCATAAAACTTTTTGTAGTATTTGTCTGTTGGCAGACAGAGAAAATTAGCAGTCTAGATTTACACCCACAAGCAGGAAATAAATTGCTTAAGTCTGTATTCAAGATAGCTTTCCCCCACTGAATGAATCCTACTCAACTGGCTCCATTTTCCTGTTTTAGGGAGGATGTATAATCAAGAGAAGTTGTTAAATTTCAAGCAATCTGTTGAATTTTTAAATTATCACTTAAAATGTTTTGACTATACACTTAGAATCTGAGAGGGAGGAAAGGACGTAAAGAGTAAAGGCAGCCTGATCACCCTAAACAACAGGGGCGCCTGGGTGGCTCAGTCAGTTAAGCGTCCAACTCTAGATATCAGCTCAGGTCATGATCTCATGGTCCATGGGATTAAGCCCCCCATCGGGCCCTGCACCAACAGCTTGGAGCCTTCTTGGGATTCTCTTTCCCTCTCTCTCTGCCCCTCCCCAACTTGTATGTTCTTCCCAACCCTCCCCCAAATAAATAAACTTAAAAAAATGACAAATAGGCAATAACACCAGAGTGAAATGGAATAGCTAAGCATTTAAACATTAAATGAAGCTAAAAACAAATGGTCACTTTTCTTCTTCATATTGATTATCAATATATCACTCCATTACCTCCAGGGGAAAAAAAAAAAGGAACTTGTGACATGGTTTTAGAGCATTGCACCCATTAAAGTGTTAAACAAAGGCGCAGGTCTTCCAGGCAAAACATGTGTTCATAACAGACTTGTCTAGTCCAGGCCTTGCCTAAGAAAATTTTACCAAGTCTCTCTGGGACACTGTCTCATGGAACTAGTGAGACTGGATGGATTCCAGTCTCCTCCAGTGAGCTAGGAAGTCAGTCATTTATGCTGTAGGGTTTACAAAATGAACTAGAATGCCCATCCCATTTAATCCCCACAGAGAAAGCTGAAACAATCACCTCTCCCCAGGAGTGAAATGGCATCAATCTGACACCCGGGACCCAAGCCAACCATCTCAGCTGGAACCTGAGGCTTCTCAGCCAGAAACTGGGACCTTGAATGCATAGCAACTGAACCTCTTGTTCCATTTGCTATGTTTTTTCCAAAAGCAATAAAAATTGTATTTTTTTTTCTTAGGCAAAGTTAAAAGTAAAATGCAAAGATAAAAATATAAATATTATTCTGTTGGTCATGCAAATTTGATCTTTGCCCATGACAGGAGATCATGCACTAAGCTTAAGTCTTTCTAGTTTAAGGTTTTCAAAGGAAGCCATACATCTAATAAAAAGTTTTACAACTTGAAAATACTGTATGACAAAGTTTTCAGTCTTTTTTGAACTAGAGATACCTACAGTGGCTAAACTATTTTCTAAAGGGGACAAGAATTATCTATTCCTGTGTAATTGAACATCATTTACCAAATAACTGTCCTTTAGACACTGTGGCTGAGGCTTTAAAATGTGGTTCTCTACAATTACATTACAGTCAACTGTGTTAGAGAATCAGATCTGAATCCCTTTCACCTCCCATGACACTCTCTTCTAATCTACTTAAGTGTACTTCCTTCTTTTAAAAAGACAGAATTTTAAAAGTGGAGGGGAAAAACATCCTTTTCATCTCCATGCCAAAGATGCTCTATGCCCGTATGTATTTTGGATATTATAATATTAATTGCCATAGCTTATGGTAGGCAGTGGGTGGGAGTAGCCAAGCTGTTAGGCTCTTTTTTTTTTTAATTTCTTTACTGTTTGGAAAATCAGTTTATTGCTTTCCTAAAAATGGAACATGATCATTGTAAAAATTTCTAAGAATCTAAAAATCTTCAAAGATTGCTATCCTATCACCCGTTATTGCAAAAACCTGAGAAGGAAAATGAACTCAGATTGTAAAAAAGTCTAATTGATTGCAGTACTGGTGACCCTTGAACACAGGTGTGAAATGATGGGTCTACTTCTACATGGAGTTTTTACAATACAGTACTATGAATATATTTTGTCTTCCTTATGATTTTCTTAATAACATCTTTTCTAGCTTAGCTTATTGTTAGAATAAAGTATATAATACATGGGACATACAGAATGCATGTTAATGGATTATTTATGTTATTGGTAAGGCTTCTGGTCAACAGTAGGGTATTATTAGTAGTTAAGTTTCTGGGGAGTGAAGTTATACGTGGATTCTCGACTGCATAGAGGGTTGATGCATCTAACCTCTGCAATTGTCCAGGGCCAACTGTAATTACATTTCATTAATATAAACTCATTACTGAGATGAAATATCAGTATACCAAAGTCCAGTCCACGACCTTCCAATGTACCCTCCAGAAGGCAAAAACCAGAAACACAGTCCTTGAAGCTGAATAAACTATTACACCAGAACACATGCTCCTCCCTGGAATGGACCTTCCGTAAACCTCAATTTACCTCTTTCTCTTAACCTCAATGTCAAATACCTTCCCTCGGGGGATACTAACACATTTCACTTTTGAGATAAAGTCAAATAGGAAAGATCATCAAAAAGAAAGAAATTAATTCTGCAGATGTTAACTGCACCTGGGTAGTGTTATTTTTCCTTGCTTGAACTGTGTACTCACTTGAGCCAGATCAACTCTTGCATCGAATAAGGCAGGGAATGAATGAATTATCAATAATTTTAAAACGTATTCATCATGATAAAGAGATAACTCTACTTGCCAACTTTTCCTTATAGCTGAAATAACCTATTTCTATTTCTGGGATACTGAAAGCAATATTACATGAAGTAAAGCTTTTTGTCTGTCACATTCTACAGATATTTTAACCTCTTCCACAACCACAGAGACTGATTCAGCAAGCAAACATATTTTATGACATGCCAAATTTACTAGTTATTGGACTATCCTTCAGTAATGACAATGTTTAATACCATAAAAAAGAACCTGATGAAATTCCAATTTCCATTTTTATATTCCAACAAGTAATTCAAATTTGCTTCTCAACTCAGTGTTTCACTTTTGAAAAGCAATTTGCTTTATTTTAAACTATAATTATGTTTCCTTCAGTCATTTTAATTGTTAGGTTTACTTAACAAAAATTTACTGTCTTTTTATTCCTTTTCTCAGTTATTGCTTTATGTCTTCTGATAGATCACGTTTCACCTTCTGATGTCTTGTGTGATAAAATGGTCAAGAACACTTTCAGGCAAAATCAAGTATAATTATTTTAATAAGAGCAATTATTAAAATAAAAAAATAGAGTATCCACATTTACTGAACTTTTGTTTTCATGAACTATAGATAAAAGATGCAGAAGTCTCATCCTCAAGAAAGAAAGGCCTTGTTACCACTGTCTGAAACAGGTATGGTCACTGGTACTTTTACAATTCAGAAACTGTCAGAGCTCAAAGGGAAGAAGTGAACACATCTGGTCTACTAAACATCGTAAATATCCATTCACTGGCCACTGAACCCTACAATACATAAATTTGAAATTTTCTTATTGCAAAGAAAATTCTATGTCCTTTATAGCACTGCAGTATCTCTTACGGAGTAAGACAATATAATAGCAAAGGACAGTGGGGGCTGACAGTGCCCGTGTGTTCCTCTAAAAACATGCATGAATGTACCACATACCCACAGGAAAACCTGTCATTTGGCCTGGAATATATATACACACATATATATGTGTGTACATATATATATGTACACACATATATGTACACACATACATATGTGTGTACATATATATATACACAAATATACACACACACATATATGTATGTGTGTGTGTGTGTATATATATATATATATATATATATCCACTAATGTTAATCACTTAGAATAGAAAGCACCAGGATTAACTAAACCAGGATCTGTCCTAACAATATCAAAGTAACACTATTTTCTGGCACTTCCAGGAAGTTGGGTGTCTGGGGTTAATCAATACTCAGATCTCTACTTATGCCAACCTGTGGATTTGAAAATTCCTAAGACATTTACATTAAGAGTCCACTGAACTTAATTTAATTTTTATTGTAGAGTTCAGGGAGTATTTCTTTATCTTGGTCTTTGAATCAGAATCATTTATTATAAATGTTTCAAAAGGATACCAGTTAACAAAGCGTTCTGATTGGTAACCTGTTGGATAAACCAGTTTTCATTATTAAAAAAATGCTCACAACAAATAAGACTGTTGTGTTTTTTATGAAAATAAAAATAATGGAATCAAAATTTTCATATTTTTTGAAAAATAAAAAAAAATTAATGAACAGCCCACTTACAGTGAGTTCACAGAAATCGATGCTATCAAGGCTTTTGCTTCTGTGGAGTCTCCCTTTTATTCGTCTTAAAGAAGGTTTTCCTTGGCTGACGCTAGAAGTAGCACCATTCGGATTTTCAGAGGATGGCGTTACCCTGAAAGAAGAGGAAAAGTTTAATTTTTTTAGGTTTACAGGGAAACACATTTCTCGGGTATGAAATAAGTATTTACTTGAGGACAGCTTTGGAAACCTCAGGCTCCTTTTTTTCAACCAAGAAGCCGAGCTACCTCCCATCAGATATCCTTTCTAAGTATTTCTCAGCAGTTTGCTGGTTTAGAAATTTTTCTTGACAGGGTTCAAACGTTTCTACATTAAGATTTACTAAAAGTCAACGCTGTGACCATCAAAGAAGCAATTAAAGCCAGACTGAAGTTTCCTAGGTAACTGGGAGGTATCTGCTTCCTGCTGGGTAGTTCTTTATATGGAGCGCTCAGCCCAGCGCCTGGCACGCCCAATGCAAGTCAGCTCTCCTTGTGTACAACCACAGACACCGTTCAGCATGCTTTTTTAATCAGGAAAATTACTTTAAAAATTTTAAACATTGACAGTCAACACTCAGTTCACCATGATTACAGAACAACGAAAATACAGATAAAAAGAAGTGGTAAATAATCTAAATTATCTACAGATGCACATCAGCATACATGCTTGTATATGTATACACACACTCAAGACTGTCATGTGTTCAATCGTTTCTGTGCCACTTCTGCTGGCAGCCTTAGCAGGTGCCCTGGGAACCTGGGAGGAAACTGCTTAGTAGATTATCGTCTTAGAGATAACAAAGGTTTTAAGTAGTAAGACCAACTGGTAAGTATGGCTTATCAAAATCAGTTTCCTTATTTTATGGTCAGGTTTCCTGCTTGTATACATCCTATGTTCATATACTTTTCAACTTTCCTGACCTACTTAATATTTTGTATTTAAGATTTTGTTGTCTGAAAGAGATCAAATAGGCCTCTTGTTGCTTGACAAGAACACAGAGAATGAACTATCAGCAAAGTAAATTTGACTTATATAATAAGATAGGAGTAAATATCATAAAATAGAGTATTCTAGGTATGACTGCATTTAAAGTAAAAGTGCCATATCCCTATAGTTATGACATTTAAAGAGTATGAAAAGATACAAAAGTGAAAAGTAAAGCCTTCCTCTCCCCCCCATCCCAAATCCCCATCTCTTTTTTTAACTGATTACTTATTTTGAGAGAGAGAGCACAAGTGTGCACACGCATGCATAAGAGGCTGGAGAAGAGGGGAAAGAATCCCAAGCAGGTTCCACGCTCAGTGCAGAGCCCGATTCAGGGCTCAATCTCACAGTGAGATCATGACCTGAGCCGAAATCAAGAATTACTTAACCAACTATTTCAGGGGTCAGACACTTAACCGACTGAGCCACCCAGGCACCCCTCCCCACCCCTTTTTCTAAGGACAATCACCATTAACAGTTCTTTGTATAACCTCCCAAATAAATGTTCTTGCTTATCCACATATGTGTTAATCTCCTTTCAAAACTTTTCAGCAAAGTGACCAAATTGTTCACATTGTCCTGCACCTTACTTTTTCACTTAATTTTCTTGAGGCTCTTCCCATAATAACCCAGCTCTATTTCATTTGTTTAATGGCTAAACAGTATTCCATTGTATAGGTGTATCACAATTTATTCAACCACTCCTCTACCAATGGGTATTTAATTTAGTTTCTAAATGTTTGCTATCAAATTATAAAGCAATGAACATATCTTACATCTTTGGGTGCAAACACAGTATTTACTTAGGAAAGACTCCTAGAAGTAAAATGCAGGGTCAGAGGTTTCTAGGTATTGCTAGGCACTGCTTTTCAAAATGGCTTTAGCAATTTACACTTCCATCAACAGTATACAAGAATGTTCCTATGGGGGGGTGGGGGGCAGTTGTCCTTAAATATAAGGGTGATTTAATAATTTTATTTTATTATTTTATAACTCAACTTCTCCATGTCCTTCATTATATTTGTCTTGCTGAATTGCTGCTTTCTGTAAAAAAAAAAAAAAAGACCATTACACAGTCCCAACGTGAATATGGATCTGACAACTGACCTTTATACATTGGTTTTTCCTTTATATATTTCAAATCTGTTTCATTAGATGCCTTAATGTTTATAATTCATATCTTTTTAGGGATTTAACCTTTTATCATATTAAAAGTCTCTGTTTCTGGGTGCCTGGGTGGCTCAGTTGGTTGACCGTCTGACTTCGGCTCAGGTCATGATCTCGTGGTCTGTGAGTTCGAGCCCCGCATCAGGCTCTGTGCTGACAGCTCGGAGCCTGAAGCCTGTTTCCGATTCTGTGTCTCCCTCTCTTGCCGCCCCTCCCCCACTCATGCTCTGTCTCTCTCTCTCTCTCTCTCTCTCTGTCAAAAATAAACATTAAAAAAATTTTTTTTAAATCTGTTTCAATTAAAGATTTTACCTTAAATGCTATTTTGTCTAATAATTTCCCCATCTATATTTTTAAGTTTTTTTAAATGTTTATTTATTTTTGAGAGACGGGGGAGGGGGGAGAGGGGGAGAGAGAGAGAGAGAGAGAGAGAGAGAGAGAGAGAAGACGGAGTGTGAGTGGGGGAGGGCACAGAGAGAGGGAGACAAAGAATCTGAAGCAGGCTCCAGGCTCTGAGCTGTCAGCAGGACTCAAACTCACAGACTGTGAAATCATGACCTGAGCCAAAGTTGGACACTTAACCAACTGAGCCACCCAGGCGACCCCCACATCTACATTTTTATATTACCCTTTTCTTGGCTTATCTTTTTCTGTGCTCATATTTTCAACCTTGACAAGTATCTGCCTGTCTCTCCCCACCCCTCCTCCTTTAACTTATACTTTAACTTTTGTTAAAGCGTGTAGCTGGACTGTTTCCTTTCTTCTTTTTAGTGTTATTAGTATTATTTTTTGAGAGTGAGAGAGCACAAGTAGAGGAGAGGTAGAGAGAGGGGACACAGGATCCAAAGCAGGCTCTGAGCCGATATAGGGCTCAAACTCATAGACTCTGAGATCATGACCTGAGCGGAAGTTAGATGCTCAACCAACTGAGCCACCCAGGGGTCTGTTTTCTTTTTTACTAAATCTAAGAATAAGTATCTTTTGAGAGAAACTGAATCCATTCAAATTTATTCATGTTTAGATTTATTCCTGCCATGTTCTTTTACAGTTTGTGGTGGTTTTTTATTTTGTTGTTGTTATTGCTATTGTTGAGAGACAGAATGTGAGTGAGAGAGAGGGGCAGAGGAAGAGGGAGAGAGAGAATCTTAAGAAGGCTCCATCCTACATGCGGCTCTATCTCACAACTGTGAGACCATGACCTGAGCTGAAATCAAGACACAATTTTGGGTTGTTGTTGTTGTTGTTGTTGTTGTTGTTCTGTTTGGTTTGGTTTAGTTTGGTTTTGTAGTTACTTATTTTGAGAGAAAGGGAAAGAGAGAGTGTGCAAGCAGGGGAGGGGCAGACAGAGAGGAAGAGAGAGAATTCCAAGCAGACTCCATGCTGTCAGCATAGAGCCCAACTCGGGACTGGATCTCATGAACCGTGAGATCATGACCTGAGCCAAAATCAAGAGGTGGCCATTTAACCGACTGAGCCACCCAGGAACCCCTGGTTTGTTTTTGTTTTTGTTTTTGTTTTTAATTTAAATGCTTTCTTCTTTCCTACTTTTCCTATTTCCATATTTTTCCTACCTTTTTAGTATGACTGAGTTTTCTTAGTCTCTACCCACCCCTAGACCTTCTCCCTTCCAATTAGTAATTTCAAAGTCCTACATCTTATTAGGGCAACTCTGACTCTAGCTAACTATACACACATATAATATTTACATATTTATATGCATGTAGATACATACATACATACATAAATATATATGTACATACATATATATTTAATCTGAAATATTTCTATCAACATCTAGGGTTCATTGGTATTCTCATCTCCTCTCACACAAGAAATGACATTTAACACACCTTCATTTCTCTTCTTTTACAGCACTATTACAACCCTACCAAAAGCCCTACCTTTTCTTGGAAATAGTTTCAAGGTCTCCTAACTTCTCTTTCACACTTTTGATCCCTTTGTTCTTTTGGGATTCTTTAGCTTACTCCTCCAGATTGCTAACTTGCTTTTCAATTTTGTGAATTCAGCCATTTTCTTTCACTTCAGTGAGTCAAGTTTAAATTTCTAAAGTGTCTAGTATGCTTTTTTTTTTTTTATTAATACAGTACTCTCTTGCATCTTTCTGAAAATAACCATGTTAATCCAAGGTTTTTCTATTTTCTCAGGGATTAGTTCTTTTGTTTGTTGAGTATGGTAATTCTGTTAATACTGGCTTCCTCCAACTGTTTGGTGATTTTTACTGCCCACTTATATTTGTATTCTAGAACATCTGTTTCCATACTGCAGCATTTACCATGGCCTACCTTTGGAAACTCTGGCAGGGAGACGGGACATGCTGCTGGGACATGCAACTTCTCTTCTGGGTCAAAGGATTCAGTAGCCATCTTGGGTACAGTCTCCCTGGACCAAGAGCCCACATTCACTGCTTTAGTAAGCAAGAAAGCCACACTGCTGCCCACAACTTATCACAAATTAGTGAGGCAAAGGGGTCAACCAACCTAGTGCATTGAATCTGATTAATTCCCCAAATGTCCTCTGCTTCTTCCATCCCTGAATGCTGCTTCAAGCTATCAACCTCTCTTTGTGCAAAAGTCCTATAGGCAGTGGTTCCTGCAAGGCTTTTCTCTTAGTAGATTCATCCGATCTACTAAGTACATTTCAGAGATTCCTCAAAAATGCTGGTCCACTGATGGTATTCGTTGTTGTTTGCTCAGATTGTTATTATTTTTCTTGTGGCTTTTTAAATTAATATATTTGTTATTTCACTGAATTGCCAATGAGAACACCTTTTAAGTCACCTCCCAGAATAAAATTCTGATGATGTCTCTTTCATTATTTTCAATACAAAAAAAAAGTGGTATGCTGTACAGTTTTGTTCTCTTCTCTGCAGAGTAAAAGCTTCCATGAAAACAAAGAATTTCACTTAAGAAAAGAGGGCATATAGGAAAAAAAATAGTTGTACAACATTGTATAAGTCATAAATTTTCTTTGTCTCCTTTCTCCCACTTAACTTTGATAGCACTGATTATGTGGCAAAATCATATTACAAGATATTAATATAAGCTTTTCTGGCAAAAGACATCTGTCACAAATTTTCCTCTCATTTGACTTAGAAAGACATCACTATTTACCTTTTTTCCAAATCTAAAACCTATGAGAAGAATTTACATATACCAAATTTATAAATGACAGCCAAGAAATTTATCAGACTTACCTCAATGTAATACTGAGGCCAGTGACAATGTAAAACAGAAAAAAAAAAAAAAAACATCCTAAATATAACTAGAAGGATGGCTTTTTCCCCTCCCTACCAGGATCATAATAAAAACATTTATTGTGTATATAAACCACAATTTCTTTATCCATTCATCAGTTGATGGACATTTAGGCTCTTTCCATAATTTGGCTATTGTTGAGAGTGCCGCTATAAACATTGGGGTACACAATGGAATACTACGTGGCAATGAGAAAAAATGAAATATGGCCTTTTGTAGCAACATGGATGGAACTGGAGAGTGTGATGCTAAGTGAAATAAGCCATACAGAGAAAGACAGATACCATATGGTTTCACTCTTATGTGGATCCTGAGAAACATAACAGAAACCCATGGGGGAGGGGAAGGAAAAAAAAAAAAAAAAAAA
>NW_026057582.1:123786955-123850679 GCF_023721935.1 Panthera uncia
GTATGGAAACCAATTTGACAGTAAATTTCATATATTAAAAAATAAAAAAATAAAAAAATAAATAAAAATAAAAAAAAAAAATGAAAAAAAAAAAAACATTTATTAAGGAGTAAAGCTGAATTGGGCATAGCAGGCGAACATCAGGTCTGTACCCACCCCACCCACAGACTTGGCAGAAGGAAGGTGCCTTGTCTACACATAGAACCAGGCTCCTACCCAGTAATTTCAGTAACTGTAAAGTTTTGACCAGGTCTTTGTGAAGCTAGGAGGTCAACTGTTAAAAAGCATATGATTCAGTAATGACCCCCTTTTCTTTGGTGGGAAAAAAAGAAAAGGAATAAACACAGTTCCAGGTAATAAATAGAATGGTGGGGTACCTGGGAGACTCTGTCGGTTAAGCATCTGACTTCGGCTCAAGTCATGATCTCACAGTTCATGGGTTTGAGCCTTGCATCAAGCTCTGCACTGAATGGTGCAGAGCCTGGAGCCTGCTTTGGATTCTGTCTCTCCCTCTCTCTCTGCCCCTCTCCTGCTCATGCTCTTCCCCACCCCCAAAATAAACAAATATTAAAAAAAAAGAAAAAACAATACAGACTGTTAATCATAGAGATAGTGAATATTTCAGTAGTAACTCATGTGGAAATACTTATTTAATCTGAGTGATACAGCGCAATTTAGTTTTATAGTTTCTCTACTTCTATGCAGCAACAGTTGTTATCTAGTCCATATGTGATATACAGTTTGACATCGCCTGAAGAAGGATGTTAACAAGAGGACTTATTTGTTAACATCAATGAAGATGACAGCATTTGTTTGGGAGGGTAAATAACAAATCATAGGTAAGCAGAAGGGGTCTTGAAGTTTAGGGAATTTAAGATGTCACTACTCCTTTGTTTTACTACAGTTTTTGACAATTAATATTTGTCCTGGGGCAGGGATATGTGTGTTCAAATCGTTTTCTGCTGGACATTCATAAGAATATAGAGGTATAGGGGCACCTGGGGGGCTCAGTCGGTTAAGCATCTGACTCTTGATCTCTGCTCAGGTCTTGATCTCAGGGTCGTGAGTTCAAGCCGCATGTTGGGCTCCTCACTGGGTGTGGAGCCTACTTAAAAAAAAAAATAATAATACAGAGGTATATTACAACTCAGGTAAGAAGGGCTGTACTTGGATACAAAACGCCCACCAAGGACAGTTCTTCCTGATCTGGAGTATAAGGAGTATTTTTTAGTCCCAGGGCCCCATTCTCCTTCAACCTGATGGTGTGGTCTGAACTGAATAAATCAGACTTTGGAGGTCATTTCCTACATATTTAGGAGAACGGCCCTTGATGGTAGGGAAAATAAAGTTAGTAACTGAGATACAGGAATCTTATTTTCCCTTGAACTCTGGGGAAATCAGTATTTAGCTTCCAATGAAGTTTTTTCTTTTCCTAATTCCGAATTCCATTTAATCATCCCTAGGGGATTACTGGGAAGAAAATTTCTGCTTCTCTCCAATCCCTTCATATTTTCCCACCATGTTTTTGTGGGCATGGCTGGCATGCTTGAAAGGCAGAAACCCAGGGTCCACCCTCTCACTTTGTTTATAACTCGGGAGCTTTGGCTCACAATCATTTTTGACCATGGTTCACTTGGAACAAACAACTCCCAAGCGTATCTACCTCGCCCATCTCTAATTTCTAGTGGAAAATATCTCAATAATAACAAAATATTGAGCAAAAACCATCAAGATGGTAAAAACAAGGTAGTTACGCAAGAAGAAACTACCAACAAAGGTAACATCTAACAATTCTTCTACAAGGTATTAATTTTAATATATCACCAATTGACACCACAAACCATTTGAACATTAACACTAATTGGTGATAGCAAAGTATCTTCCCCCCCAAACAAGGGTATAAGAACAGGTGCCTAAGTACAGCAGGGGAGTTGACTTTAGGATACTGAATCTTTGTGAAGGACACTTAAGTAAAAGCTAGTAAAATCCTAATTTTTTGTCTGTAAGTATCAGACTTCAAAAACCTGAAGAGTTCACTTAAAAGGTTTATCTAAATGGCCCTTAGCTGTACTTGTAAATAATAATGTGCATAATTGGCTACAATTTGCTCACTAAAGAAACTAAGAAAGGGATGGATGTTAACTAGACTTACTGTACTGATCACTTGGCTATATATATAAATACTGAATTATTATGCTGTACTCCTGAAAGTAATACATTGTATGTCAATTATACCTCAATAAATTTTTAAAAAGTAAAAAAAACAAAACACAGTGAGAAAGGACTTGGATACTAGAGACATTCCCGCCTCATCAGGGGAACCTCTATGACTCATGAGGGGACTATGTGCCACCCTGGGAGAAACAACATCCTATAGGGCACTTTTCAGTCATGTTGTACATGTTTTCAGTCATTCTTCATTTCTAGACTGTCATGTCCCTGCTCAAATGTGTTTTTAACCCTAACCACTGGTATAAGTAAGACCTTATTTGTGACTCTGGGCAGGTCAATGACCTCATCTGTAAAACTGTGAAAATACAGTACCTACCTCACAGGGGTGCTACAGGTTAATGAGAGGATGCTTGGAAATCACTTATGCTGGGCCCAGCAGGCACTAAGCTCAATGAATGGAAGTTCTTCTTATTTCCACAATCTGATTACTGGACAACTATTTGAATGAGTGAATTGAGGGCTGCCTGGGTGGCTCAGTCTGTTAAGTGTCTGAATTCGGCTCAGGTTATGATCTCAAGGTCTGTAAGTTTGAACCCCGTGTCGAGCTCTGTGCTGACAGTTCAGAACCCGGAGCCTGCTTCAGATTCTGTGTCTCCTTTTCTCTCTGCCCCTCCCCCACTCACACTTTGTCTTTCTCACAAAATTAAATAAACATTAAAAAAATTTTTAATGAGTGAGTGAATTGATGTCACATGGCCTTCAATAATTACTGAATCAAATAACCAGGAGAAATATATTTAGAAGCCTGAAGAAAATGAAATGATACTCTTTTTCCCCCGCTAAGATCAATATAAATATTCCTAAGAGCACTTGATGCAAAAATCAAGACTGACAACAATACAATTATTGTGAAAATATTTTTCACATGTCACATAAAATAGACAGGAGTTAACAATTATTTGGGCTTCACACCCTCTGGAGAGCAAGGAGCTGGCCTTGGTACCTGTACTGGATTGAATGGTGCCCTTTCTCTCCACTCTTCCTAAAGCCAGGAACCTGTGAATGTGACCCCATTTAGAAAAAGGGTCCTTGCAGATGTAATTAAGTCAAAGGTCTCAGGATGAGATCATCCTGGATTATCCAGGTGGACCCTAAATCTAATGACAAATGCCCTTAGAAGAGACAGAAGAGGAGGAGACACAGACACACCAAGACTATGTGAAGATGTAGAGATGGGAGTGATCTGGCCACAAGCAATGCCTGGAGCCCCCAGGAGCTGGAAGAGGCAAGGACTCTCGCCAAGAGCCTTCAAGGGAGCATAGCTCTGAAGACACCTTGATTTCAGACTTCTGGCCTCCAGAACGGAGGGAGAATAAATTTCTGCGGTTTTAAGCTAGTGAGTTAGTGGTAATGTTGTAGCAGCTCTAGGAAATACAGCACCTTAGTGCTTTCATCACCAGCAGTTATAAGAAGAAACCCCCCAAAGGAAGCAAGCTGAGCAAACTCACACCCACCTCAGGCAGAGCTAACAGGCCTTAGTTCCAGGCTCCTAAACAGTAGTGATTCGGAACCAAACACTGCCAACAGTCCTACTTCCTAAATTTCTTGGAGAAGAGGGTTTTTGCAGATGCCACTAATGCAGTCTGGCTGTTTTTCTGCTTTAGTGTCCATTTAAATTGTGTGTAAATATAATATTCCTTAATGGATTTTCAGAGTCAATGAGAAAGAAAGATATTGCACAAAAGGAAGCTGATGAGCACAAAAGGTCAAACTAGATAGAAGTGTGGGGCCAAAACACTGAAACATTCAGCCCTACCCTTTACTTACACTGGCATAGGCTTTGCAGGCATGCAGTTTTTCCACAGAGACTGCAAAAATTTAAACAGAGAGAACACAGATAGCATATAAGCTTTCAGAAGCACCTTCATATAAATTCTTATACATAGCACACCCAGTGATCATAGTATGCCCTCACATCTTGTAAACAGCTATAAGCTATTGCATCCCAAGGTCTGACAATCATTCTGATGTCTGCTATTGGTTCCCACCCACCACTCAGGAGTCATAACCCATATCTACATATCTTCTTGCTACGTAAAGGTGCGTTCTGTCTCAATTATCCATGTGCAGTTGCTCTGCTACTAACAAAATGAAATGTTAATCTAGAAAATAAATTCCAGAAGACATAAGATAGATGGATCAGGCAGCACAATATTCTTCAACTTAAAAAAACCCACAAAACTATATATGTATGTTATATTTAACAATACCATCCACTTGGGGCACTTGGGTGGCTCAGTCAGTTGACTGTCTGACTCTTGATTTCCACTCAGGTCATGATCTCACGGTTTGTGAGATCAAGCCCCGCATTGGGCTCTATGCTGACAGCACAGAGCCTGCTTGGGATTCTCTCTCTCCGTCTCTCTGCTCCTCCCCCATGTGTGCATGTGCACTCACTCTCCCTCTCTCTCTCTCTCTCAAAGTAAACATTAAAAAGTACCATCCACTCTAGAGTTTCTGTAGCATATACTCTTCACTTTGCCACTGCAGAAACTACATTAGTATTTGCAAACTCACTTAACATTGAGCAGAAATTCTGAAATGCTCATTTAAGATTGTGGAAAAGTTAAACAAAATCCCCCTGCCTTTTCCAGGCCATCTCTTAGTAAGATGGTTTTTAATGCTGGCCCCAGTTCACTGACAGCCTGAAATATGAATCTCCAGAGTACTAAACTATCTGAATTTTATTTTCTCGTGTCCTCTTTTCACAAAATGTATTGGGGAATATATGTTCAGAAGAGGCATTCCAGTGATGAAAAAGAATAAACCTAAGTTTCCAGATTTGGTGGCCAAATGATGCTAATATTCATGTCTAATAGCTCCTCCAATATTATTCCCACATCTTAATTTTTAAATTTAATATCAGAAAAATTTCCTTCCCAGTTATGCATTATTAAGAATTCATTCATTCAGGAGCTCCTGGGTGGCTCAGTCAGTTAAGTGTCCGACTTCGGCTCGGGTAATGATTTCATGGTTCATGGGCTTGAGTCCCACACCAGGCTCTGTGCTGACAGCTTGGAGCCTGGAGCCTGCTTCAGATTCTGTGTCTCCCTCTCTCTCTGCCCCTTCCCCACTCATGCTCTGTCTCTCTCAAAAATAAATAAACATTAAAAAAAAAAGGAATTCATCAGCAAAGTCACAGGATACAAATTTAATGTACAGAAATCAGTTGCATTCTTATACACTAATAATGAAGCAACAGAAAGACAAATAAAGAAATTGATCCCATTCACAATTGCACCAAGAATCATAAAATACCTAGGAATAAACCTAACCAAAGATGTAAAAGATCTGTATGCTGAAAACTATAGAAAGCTTATGAAGGAAATTGAAGAAGATACAAAGAAATGGAAAAACATTTGTGCTCATGGATTGGAAGAATAAATATTGTTAAAATGTCAATACTACCCAAAGCAATCTACACATTCAATGCAAACCCAATCAAAATTGCACCAGCGTTCTTCTTGAAGCTACTAGAACAAGCAATCCTAAAATTTGTATGGAACCACAAAAGACCCTGAATAGCCAAAGTAATTTTGAAGAAGAAGACCAAAGCGGGAGGCATCACAATCCCAGACTTTAGCCTCTACTACAAAGCTGTAATCATCAAGACAGCATGGTATTGGCACAAAAACAGACACATAGACCAATGGAATAGAATAGAGACTCCAGAAGTGGACCCACAAAAGTATGGCCAACTAATCTTTGACAAAGCAGAAAAGAATATCCAACGGAAAAAAGACAGTCTCTTTAACAAATGGTGCTGGGAGAACTGGACAGCAATATGCAGAAGAATGAAACTAGACAACTTTCTCATACCATTCACAAAAATAAACTCAAAATGGATGAAGGACCTGAATGTGAGACAGGAAACCATCAAAACCCTAGAGGAGAAAGCAGGAAAAAAACCTCTCTGACCTCAGCCGCAGCAATTTCTTACTTGACACATCTCCAAAGGCAAGGGAATTAAGAGCAGAAATGAACAATTGGGACCTCATGAAGAAAAAAAGCTTATGCACTGCAAAGGAAACAATCAACAAACTAAAAGGTAACCAACGGAATGGGAAAAGATATTTGCAAATGACATATTGGGCAGAGGGCTAGTATCCAAAATCTATAAAGAACTCACCAAACTCCACACCCGACAAACAATCCAATGAAGAAATGGGCAGAAGACATGAATAGACACTTTTCTAAAGAAGACATCCAGATGGCCAACAGGCACATGAAAAGATGCTCAACATCAACACCTCATCAGGGAAATACAAATCCAAACCACACTGAGATATCACCTCATGCCAGTCAGAGTGGCTAAAATGAAATCAGGTAACTATAGATGCTGGAGAGGATGTGGAGAAATGGGAACCCTCTTGCACTGTTGGTGGGAATGCAAACTGGTGCAGCCACTCTGGAAAACAGTGTGGAGGTTCCTCAAAAAATTAAAAATAGATCTGCCCTATGACCCAGCAATAGCACTGCTAGGAATTTACCCAAGGGATACAGGAGTGCTGATGCATAGGGGCACTTGTACCCCAATGTTTATTATAGCAGCACTTTCAACAATAGCCAAATTATGGAAAGAGCCTAAATGTCCATCAACTGATGAATGGATAAAGAAATTGTGGTTTATATATACAATGGAATAATACTAGGCAATGAGAAAGAATGAAATATGGCCTTTTGTAGCAATGTGGATGGAACCGGAGAGTGTTATGCTAAGTGAAATAAGTCATATAGAGAAAGACAAATGCCATATGTTTTCACTCTTATGTGGATCCTGAGAAACTTAACAGAAGACCATGGAGGAGGGGAAGGGGGAAAAAAAAGAGAGGGAGGGAGCCAAACCATAAGAGACTCTTAAAAACTGAGAATAAACTGAGGGTTGATGGGGGTGGGAGGGAGGGGAAAGTGGATGATGGGCACTGAGGAGGGCACCTGTTGGGATGAGCACTGGGTGTTGCATAGAAACCAATTTGACAATAAATTTCATATTAAAAAAATTTTTTAAAGGAATTCATTTATTCAATATGTATCTTTTGAGGACCTATTTTGTACCAGAAACTAGTTAAAGGGAATTTAGTAATGAACTGAACAGACAAAAAGCCCTGCCCGCATGCAACTTAAATTCCAGTGAGGGGTGGGAGAGGTAAGAGGTATGAAAATTAAGTAAAATTTGAAGTGGATTAGATATCGGTAAGTGCTCAGGAGAAAAGCAGAGTGGGAGGGTAAGACCATTGGTGCTGACTTCTTTTTTCTTCCCGTATACCATCAATCTGAAAAGCCATCTTCAAATGTTACCGCTTCTTGCTTCAATAGAGACACAGTCTTCATATATTTGCTAAAATATTTTTCCATGCTTCCACGGACTTTTCCTTTTTTTGTTTTCCTTTTCCTTTCCTTTCCTATTCAGCGGCTCCACACCCAACACGGGGCTTGAACTCAAGACTGTGAGATCAAGAGTCACATACTCTACCGACTAAGCCAGCCTTTCCATGGACATTTCTTAATCACTGCTAACTTTTACCAGCCAGCCTAGTCTTCTATGTGCTGTCACTTGCTGTGCATCAAAATAAATACCTTTTGCAGAATAAATCTCTCTTTTTTTTTAAACACATGGGAGTGGAGGAAGACACTAGTATTCAGTAAGCACACATTATTCATCCAGGCATAGTGGCAGTGGCAGACACTCTGTATTCAGTATCTCAGTTGATCCGGGTATGACCCCATGAGGTAGATAGCATCATTCACACGGTACACACCAAGAAACAGATACTCCAGTGACTTGTTTAAGGTCACACAATAAGTGGCACAGCTGAAATTTGAACTTCGCTGCCCATGCATTTTTGTCTTACCTCCAAAATTCTCCGTTACTGGGATTCTTTTTTTTTTTTTTTTTTTAACTTTTTCTTGGTTGCTCAATCTTTCTATTCCTTGGATCACTCTTTCATTTCGTCTTAGATAGCAGAAACTACTTTTCTCAAATGCCTAAAAGTAGCCTCACTTCCTTTTCTCTATAACCTTGAAATTAAATTCAAATTGAAGTGAGTAAATCTCTATGGACCACAAATTTTAAAATTAAAATAGCCACTTGAACACCAAAATTTCTGGCATAGTTTTTCTATAGTCCCCCATCCCTTTTCTGGACTATTTCTTTCGTGCCAGAACCTTACACTTCAGTCTCTAGGCAATGGAATGCCAGGACAGCACACGGGGATTCCATATACCACATTTTAACGCTAATAAAATGGCAATACAATCCGATAGATAATCAACTGTGTAAACCAGATCTGGAAAACCCCCAAACATTTTTCTTTTAAGGGCGATCTTTTCCCGTTACCCCAATAACAGTTTCCAGGTCAGAGGAACTGGAACGCGTGCAGATAAAACGTAGTCCCCGATAATGCAATTATAATCTCGCAACTTACTCCCCTTACGGTGGGAGCGGCTCGCCCTTCACTCTGTACCCACAGCAGATGGATTTTGAGAAAGAACAGAAAACGCAAACAGAGCTAATAAATTGCTGGCTGCCTCCAAGGGAGCCTGGCTGGAAATTCTGAGCCAGAAGTGGCGGGGATGGGGCTGAAAGGACAGTCCCGGGCGGGAGACCGGTGCCCGGGTGCCCGTGAGCCTCCGGGTCCCCGCCCCTCCCTCCCCGCAGCGCGCCGCTCTACGTGTCACGGAGCACAGCCGAGGGTCGCGGCGGCACGAGCTCGCGTGGACCTGGGACGCGGCGGCGCTCGCGCCCCACGGGCTCCGAAATGGCTGCTGCGCTCCCCGCTCTCGGCGCCCGTCGGGCCCGGCCGCCGGCGGCCTCGCTGCCCGCCCGCCCCGGCCCCGACCCGCGTCCGCCGCGCCCGCCGCGCCCTCACCACAGCTTTCTCTTGAGCGGCAGGAGGCTGCCGCGGTTGGAGGGGGTGACGCCGATGGCCATCTGCAGCACCGTCAGGTATTTCTGGTACTTCATCTTGTCCCCGCTCCGCTCGCGGGCAGGGCCCCGCCGCCGCCGCCGGCGCCGCAGACACAGCCCCTCCAAGCGCCGCATAGATCAGCTCTGGGCCATCCGCCGCCGCCACAGCTCCCGCCGCTCCCGCCGCCGCGGCCGTGCGCGCCCGGCTCCCGCTCCCGCTCCCGCTCCCGCTGCCGCCGCTCCCGCCGCCGCCGCCGCCGCTGCCTCCTCTGCCGCTACGGCCGCGCGTGGCCGGGGCTCCCGCTCCCGCCGCCGCCGTCGCCGTGCGTGGCCCGCCGCTCCCGCTGCCGCGGCCGCCGCCGCCGTGCGTGGCCCGCCGCCTCCCGCACCGCCCCCTCCGCCCCCTCCGCCCCCTCCGCCCCCTCCGCCCCTCCGCCCGGCCAGCGCAGTCCCCGCGTGAGTGCTGGGCGGGCGGCGGGCCTTGTGGGACTCCCTGTCCCAGAGCTCGGGAGCGGCCCGGTTGTCGCCCCCGCCCACTGGCGCCTCCTGGCCCTGCGCCGCGAGTGCCTCAGTTTCCCCAGCGGCCGACGGGAACTCGTTTTCAACTGTATAGAGTCTAAGAAAATCCCATGACAAGCTTTCAGGACAGAAAAAAAAAAATTATTTTAAATTTATAGTTACCAGTTAATGGTTGTAACGGAGCGGGGACAAGATCATTTACGGTGTCTAGCCTTAAGTGTTTGAAGATTTTGTTTACATAAAATGCATCTCTACAAAATGCATGTATGTGTGTACATATACATACTATAATGTGATATATATTATATACATGCATGCACGTGTGTACATATACGTACTATAATGTGATATATACGTGCATGTACGTGAGTACATATACATACTATAAATATGATATTATTATATACATGATGTATGTAGCATATATATGCAGTCCTAGCTTGCACGGTTGTTTGAAACTGTGAGAATGTGAACCATGCAAAACTATCTTAATAATCAATGGGAAAAATTAAGATCGTTTCGTGATCTTTACAAATTTTGTCAAAACGTTCCAAACTCCCTTCACTGATGGTTGTAAACGTATAAAGAAATGAAAGGGGGCGGGGGGAAAGAAAAACTAATCATTTAATACCCTGTAGTTTGAAACATTAAAAACGTTGATAATTAAACTTATTTCTTTGTAAGGGAAACTTATCAAGAGTAATTTGAATAATGCCGGTCTTCTCCTGATAGAATTGTTAAACACCCAGAAAGTATCTTGTCTGAGCCTTGGTAATGCATCATGTTTGGATCACTTTCAACATTTCATCCTCTGTGCTTTCAATGTTGTGAAATATAGGAGTTCCTTTAACGTGTCATTCTGGGACATCCTTATTCTTTTTGTCACAACCACTTTCCTCCTCCTGGTTCATATTCAGTAAGTTCTTCTGGCTGCAAATCTAGTCTCTGGAAAGACAACCGTGTCAGTATTTTGACAGTAGCCTATTTTTTTCTATAATACCATTTATATTCCATTCAAATTTCACTTTACTTTCATCTTTATCATTTTTTTGTTTCTTTGCTGCACTATCACTTTTGTTGATCAATTCTCTCAGTTACCCATTTTTATACAATGCTGCATGGGTTTATCACTGGGAAAAAAGGAGGCAACACAACTGCACACTTTGCTGTCATTACCTAAACTGTATAACAGGTGTGCAATAACCAATAACTGACAAACTTTGAAAGAACTGCTCTGATTGCTCATTGATCATGATGCACATGTTATTTACATAGTGATTTGTGGACTAAGGAGCTACCATGCAAGGTTTATGCATTTTCTCACACTTAATATGCTATGATAACTGAAATTTGAACCATATTGTGGAACAACTGGTGTTATTTAAGCCAGAGTAGCTAATATCCAGCATATCTGAACCTGTAAAGCAAGGACTGCCTCTGTGTGTATGTGTGTGTGCACGTGTGTGTGTGCATAACCTGTATGCATAAAGAGTACAGATAACAAGTACCTGCGTACCAGGCAGAATTATCAAATGTTAATGCCCTCCCTCCACAGTACATCCCTCTTGTACCTCTACTTAAACACTACATTTTCAAGTTAATTAGCATGTAAGAATATTAGATCAAAAAAGTCTCCTTCTGGGGGCTCCCAACATAATTTCATAGTCACTTTGGTAGGAAACCTAGTCTGAATCTACTTCACTTTTATTTATCCAGAAGTTTCGTCTCTCACATAAAATGAAGAATTGGCAGATCTTTGACATTTCAAATGTATCTCCACACACGGAAGAGGACCTTGGAGCCAAACTTTGAAAAAGTGTCAGGGTCTGTACTTATGTATTCATCATTTTCTATGGCTTTTTGTACCACCTTCTCATATTGCTTGTAAGACATTTGATGAAAATACCGCGCTGTACTCAAGGATTTAGACAACTAGAGGCTGAGGGGATCAATTCAGGATAATGAAAGACAAAAATAAATCTGGTAGAAGCACTTCCAGAATGGCAGAAAATCTGCTTCTCCATAAAAAGGGAACACTGGCTATAATTGTCAAAATCAACCTTCTCAGAACTTGAGAAATTAACCAAAGGCTTGCAACTATCTAAAAAGTACATAGACATGAAAAACTATTGAGTTTTGGTAAGAACAGTGAGCTTTCTAGCATTTGACTTGCCCAATTCCCATCTCCTCTCCAGCTGAATGGTAGCCTTGTATACCAACAACAATCTTATAACTACATTGGTTTTTAAAACAGGTATACTAGCAGCCACTGGAGGTGACATAATGGGTTTAGAGCTCCTCCAAAACCCCATCCTCAGAGAACTGTCATTATTTGACTTGTTGGCAGTACCTTGAAAAGCTCCATTCATAAAGCTTGTCTTTATTTGACCTGGCTCAGAACTCACTTTGTGCAAACAGCTCTATTCCTAGGGCATTTGTTCAGAAACAATCAGTAACAATTGTTTAACATTACAGCTGCCTGAGGTAGTGAAACTAGTTGGGGCTAACAAGAGACTAACCCCCCCCCCACCACCCCAAAATTAAAGAACAAATGGGGAATGAAGGTCTGTGCACATGTTCAGGAAATACCTGATAAGGCCCTAATCTCTGACATCTGGCTGACCTTGAGGTTCAGTGGCAAGCAGAATGTGAAGGCCAGGGAAGAGATGTAAACTATTTATCAAAATGTTGAAGGTGTGTTCTGACACACACACACACACACACACACACACACACACACACACCTTCTCAGCAAAGGCTGGGACACTTACTGGTTCAAAAACATTTAAGGAAATCTCTAATACTTGGTTGACACTAAACACCCAAGAAGAAATTTTGGCTGCCAAACATGAAGAAAAATACAGACTTTACAGAATTAGCCCAGCAGAGTTACTGAACAAACAAAACAACAACAAACACCACCACCAACAAACCTTGGAGTGGAGCAGGAAGGATATAATTTCTGGAGTTGCCGCATTCTATTATTCAAAATGTCCAAATTTCAACAGAAAATTATAGGACTTCGAAAGCAACAGAAAAATATGGCCAGTATGGGGTGGGGGGGGGGAACAATAGAAACTGCCCTTCAGGAAAATCAGGCATTAGACTTATTGGACAAAGACTTTAAATCATCTATTATAAATAGGTTCACTAAAGGAAATCATTTCTTAAGATTCATAGGGAAGTCTGAGAACAATGTCTCACCAAATAGATAATATAAAAGGAGATCGAAATTTTTAAAAATTAAAAATTTTGGAGTTGAAAACTACAATGAAATAAAGTATTCGTTAGAAGGGCTCAACAACATATTTGAAATGGCAGAGTCAAAGAATTTGAAAATAAATCAATTGAGGTTATCTGGTATGAGGAACAGTAAGAAAAAAACAATGAAGAAAAAATGAACAGAGCCTCTGAGAACTATGAAGAACCATTAAGCATACCAACATATGCATAAATTCCCAGAAATAAAGGAGAGAGAAGGGATACAAAAAGTATTTGAATAAATGACTGAAAAATCCTCAGATTTTATGAAATTATATTAATCTGCACATACAAAGAATTCAAGTAATTCCAAGTAGGATACACTCAAGGCAGTCCACACCTAGACCCATAATAGTCAAATTATTGAAAGCCAAAGACAATGAGAGAATCTTGAAATCTGCAAGCAAAAGCAACTCATCACATACAAGGGATTCTCTGTAAGAGTAATATCTGACTTCTCATGAGAAATCATGGAGGTCAGAAGGGAAGACATTTCAAGGACAGAAAGAAAAAGACTATCAGTGAAGAATTCTACATCTAGCAACATAGCCTTCAAAAATGAAGGAAATAAAGGCATTGCCGGACAAAAACTGACAAATCATCACCAGCATACATGCTTTACAAGAAATATCAAAAGAGTCCTTCAGGCTGAAATGAAAGGATACTAGACAGTAACTTGAATCTGCACAAAGAAATAAAGAGCACCAACTGCATAGTTGAATATAAAAGAAAGTATAAAATATTTTAATATTTTTTATTTTTAAAATCTTTTAATTAAAATATTTTTATTTGCAACTTTTTTCTATATGATTTAAAAGACAACTGAATATATATTTATAACGTATAAATATGTAATTTGGGGGCGCCTGGGTGGCTCAGTCAGTTAAGCGCCCAACTTTGGCTTAGGTGCAAGTCCTGCGTTGGGCTCTATGCTGACAGCTCAAGCCTGGAGCCTGCTTCGGATTCTGTGTCTCCCTCTCTCTCTGCCCCTCCCCCTCTCAAAAATAAACATTAAAAAAATAAAAAAATAAAAATTTAATTTGTATGTAATGTAATGTAATGGCTAGCACAAAAAAGGTTGAGAATGGAGCTATATTGGAGCAGTTTTCGTGTACTATTGAAATCAAGTTGGTACTAATTCTGCTTAGATTATTAGATTATTTTAAATTAAAAAGTTAATTGTAATCTGTAGGGCAACCATTAAGAAAATAACTTTTTAGAATATAGAAAAAGGGACAAGAAGAAAGTTAAAATGGTACATTTGAAAATATATAGCACAAAAGAAGGCAGTAGTAGAGAAATAGAAGAACAAAAAGGACCTAAGACATGTAAAAGAACATACAGCAAAATGGCAGCCATAAATCCTACCTTAATCAGTAATGACTTTAAATGTGAATCACTAAACATTTCAATCAAAAGACAAGAAATTGGCAGAATGGATATGAAAGCATAATCTAGCTGTATGCTGTCTATGAAAGACAACTTTAAGGACACAAATGTGTTGAAAGTAAAAGGATGGAAAGAAGACATGTACCATGCAAAAAATTTTTAAAAAGAAAGATGGAGTGGCTATGATAATATCAAACAAAATAGACTTTCAGAATAAATTGTTACTAGACACAAAGAAGAATCTGTATGCTGACAAAAGGGTCCGTCCATCAAGAAAACATAACAAGTAGACACATATATTTATGTAACAACTGAGCACCAAAATAGCAAAAGTTAACATTACTGAAGGGGGAAAAATAGGGAATTCAACAATAATAATTGAAGATTTCAATACCCCCACTTTCTGTGATGGTCAGTAAGGAAATAGAAGACTTGAACAACACTATAAACCATGTAGACCCAATACATCTGTACCACACCCAACAGTAGCAAAAATACACATTCTTCTTGAGTGCACATGGAACATTCTATGGGATATATTATACATTCAGCCACAAAAAAAGCCCTTAATAAATTTTAAAGTGTTGAAATTATATGAAATATGTTCTCCAGCTACAATGGAATTAAATTAGAAGCCAGTAACAGAAGAAAATTTGGGGATTCACAAATACGTGGAAATTAAATGAAACACCCCTAAATAACAAATGAAACAAGGAAACCAGGAGATAAATTAGAAAAAAAAAACTCTTCATGAATAAAAAAAGCATAGCATAAAACTTAGATGCAGCTAAGGCAGTGCTCAGAAATTTTTAGTTTTGAACACAATATTGAAAAAGATGAAATAGCTCAGATTTACAGCTCACTCTTCCACCTTAACAAATTAGAAAAGAAGAGTAGACTAAACCCAAAGCAAGCAAAAGGAAGGGAATGATAAAGAGTACAGTGTAAATAAATAAAGACTAGAAAAATGATATAGAAAACCAATAAAACCAAAACTTGGCTCTTAGAAGGGATCAATAAAAGTTTAGACAAACCTTTTACTAAACTGACCAAGGAAAATAGAGACGACTCAAATTATGAAAATTGGGGATGAACAAGAAGATATTATTACCAATCTTGCAGAAATAAAAAGTTTTATAAGGGAATACTCTGAGTCATTGAATGCCAATAAGTTAAATAACCTAGATGAAATGGAAACATTCCTAGAAAGACCAGACTACCGAAACTAAGTCAAGAACACAGAAAATCTGAAAAGAACTGTAACAATGAACAAGATTGAATAAAAAACACTTCCCACCAGAGGAGAGAGGTTATGTCAGTGTTGTTCACTGTGGTATCTATAGTACCCAGAACAGTGCCTGGGATATAGTAGGCACTCAAATATTTGTTGAAGTTGAGTGAGAACACGAATGCAAAGTGAAAGACTGCATGACTTTTCATAAGCCTATCAGTTTCTTAAAGAACAAGACAAGGTACTTGTGTAGTTTTGTATAGCTGGAAATCTGACATTGTTTTACAAATCCAAGGAAATAAAAATTTGTTGTTAGTTCTCGGAGGATAGCCAGTGCTTCAAAGGAAAATGAGGGGACTGATCCTATGACCCTATGCAAGGTCCAAAGAAGACCTCCCAACAAGCAAATTACCAAGGATTACAGTACTTGAACCTGTGGTCCACCTTCCTTTAAGAGTCTTTCAAAAATTTTTGACTGCTACCTCCAGTAGGAACCACATTTTAAATAATTACCAGCATACACAGACATGTATAGGTGTCCTAGTACTTGTGTGTGTAAGCAGGTGCTTACACACACACACACACACACACACACACACACACCTGAAGCAAAAGTTTCTGGAAACAATATTTACCTTACTACCTGGATTAAACCTTTCTATTCTCCTCAATTTCATTTTTTAAAGTGTTAATCACAACCCTGCCCAATTTATGTTCCACGTAATACATTGCAGCAATGCCTTGTATAGCACTGCTCTAAGAAATGTCTGTGACTAATGCCATCAGCAACCACAAAAAAGTCAAAGCACCCCTGCCTCCCCCCTCCAATAGCATCGAGATTTATTGCTCTGTTAATCTCAGGTTAAGGAGACCCAATTTCCATCCCTCGTAAAGCTATTTGCTTCTGGAATGCCCTGTGAGGAAGCCCTCCTATGTCCTTAGCACCTTGTTGGAACACTCTCTTTAGCTCCTACCCTTGCTTGACATCCATCTATCTCCTGAATCAGTGCTGCTTCCTGCAACCCTCTGCAGGTGTTTTCTCTTGAACCCCACATGCCTCAAGGAAGGTCAAAACGTGGGGTAAGTTTCCTCCTTGCTAGTACTACCTCTTTAAAACCTCTTCTTGCTTCTTCTCATACCAAAAAAAAAAAAAAAAACAAAACTAACAAGAAAAATCTAAAAGCTGGCCCCTCTGAAGTTTATGCTTGTAAATTATACCACCTTCTTGCCCCTCTTCTTTATCATCGTTTTAATGACTTCAACATCCATGTGAACGGACCATCAAACTGTTCGGCCTCTCAGTGCCCTGGCCTCATCTCTTTCAATGACATTTTCCCCATTCCACATGAGCCACCCACTCCTGTGGTCTTACATTAGAACTGGACTCACAAACTCAAAAGCCACTAGGACTAGGCATTTAAAGCATTAAAGGAGGCCAGGTGTTAGTCATCAGGGAGAGGTGGAACCTGGTGCTGCAGGGCACTTTTAGAAAGGAGCAGCCACTACCCAGTACTGCCAGTTGTTGTCATATGGAAATACTACACTAGTCTTTCCACTTCTTCCAATTCATGTCAACACAGATTTTCATGTGCTATCTCCTAAATCTTAAATATTAGCAACAATATGGACTTTCAGTTTTAAGATGGTGACATTAAAACATTCCCTCCCTTTCTTCCCTTGAAAATCAGTTCAAAAGTATAAGCCCAAGAAAGAGAAATAAAAATACCATCTTCAATGAAACTTGGAAATATTGGAAAACCTATCTCAGAAGTTGGAAAGCAGTGGACGAATAGTATATGTCTTAGTGGAAGGGAGAGGACAAACCTAAGTGGTTATCTAGGGCAATGTCATGGAGAAGCAAGCTCATTCTTACTGCAGAGAACTGCAGAGATGCAAAGGACTAAATTGGAGGGACCAGGAAGCACAGATGGTTGTAAATTGAGGGAGATGGGAAGCACTGAGATTAGGGTATTTATTTGAAAGCTGGAATAGAAACTGGCAGTTTTCTCTCGTATCCTCTCCTACCCCATTAGTTAGGCAACTAACTACCTTTACCCTATCCTTCAGAGATGCAGGTATATTCTCTGGAGAGAAACTAGACAGTATAATCAGAACAATAGGGTAGACTGCCAGACTGAAAAGGGGGGGAGGGGTATCAGAAAGTCTGTATATTGAGGGGTGAGACATTGAACACTTTTTTCCCCTAGCTCCAGAATGCTTGCAACTTCAGACAAGAGATTTATTTATCCTCCCATGTGGATCATCAACAGTTTTGGTTAAATACATATTTTAGTTTATTGTGACTATTTAAAAATTGTTTTTCAGTGACCCTAGTATTGTACCATGATTACATTTCCTTTCTTATACAACTTTTTATTTTATGTGGAGTTAATAATTGCCTTGTTTTTCCATTTGTTTAATTTTCCTAGAGCCCATGGCTAGGTGTTCTTACATCTGTGACAGTAATATAAAATGCCTTGCAATACAGTTTTCCATACCCTCAGACTACACAGAGAGTTTGTCAGTTTCATTTTTTTCCTGGACCCAGCACTCCTGGAGCCCTCTGTCCTGCTGCTCCAATCTCTACAGATTTTCTCTCTAGGCTTCTGCCTAACTGTTGTCATGGTTATTCTCTTTATGTATCTCCTTGTTGGGTCTCCTGTATTCTAGACCTCATATCTTTCTTGGTTTACCTCCTTGTCTCAATGGATAATCTCTTCTAACAACTTCTGGAGGGAGAATAAGTGAGATCTAGATATTCTGAGACCTTGCATATCTGAAAAGTTATGATTTTACTATCACTTATATTTATTATTTGGCTGAGTATAAAATTCTAGGCTACAAATGATTTGACTCAAAATTTTGGTCATTACTTCATTGTTCTCTAGTTTCCAGCATTGATGTTGAGAAATCCAGTATACTCTGTGTCCTGAGTACATTGTTTGCTTGTTTTAGAAGCTTTAAAGTCTTCTGTTCATTTCACTGTTCTAACATTTCGTAATGATATTCCTCAGATTGGGTCTCTGGTCAGTTACTGTAGCCTTTTCATTAGAAAAGTGTATGTTCTGCAGTTTTGTGGTATTTTCTTCCATTATTTCCTAAATATTCTTTTCTCCATTCTTTTCTTTCTTGACTCTTTGTAACTAACTTCTTATTAGTTGAATGTCAGATGTCCTGTTTAAATCCTCTAATTGTATTATCCCTTATTTCTTAGCTGTTGTGTTGCCTTAAGTATTCATTCTATACTCTGGGACACTTCTTCAACTTTATCTTTCAAACCTTTTACTGAATGTAAAATTTTTGCTATTACATAGTTAATATCAAAAACTTTTTCTTGTTTTGTTTGATTGTGTGTGTATGTAATTTTATCTCTGTATGCATATCTTTTAAATATCTCTTGTAATCTCCCTGGGATATTAATTACAATTTATTCTTCCCATTTTCTATTATTTGTTTCAGTCTCTTTAGCTCATTTTGGAAGATTTTCTCATATATTTAAAAATGCTTGGAGCGCATGGGTGGCTCAGTCGGTTGAGCGAACGATTTCGGCTCAGGTCATGATCTTGCGTTTGAGTCCCATGTCGGGCTCTGTGCTGACAGCTCAGAGCCTGGAGCCTGCTTCTGATTCTGTGTCTCCCTCTCTCTCTGCCCCTCCTCCACTCATGCTCTGTCTCTCTCTGTCTCAGAAATAAATAAACATTAAAAAAAATTTTTTTAAATAATACTTGTCTCTTCATTCACATTTAACTATGAGGTATGAAAATCCTGGTGGGATGGGTTATATTTACTGGTGGGTTTCATTGAGGGAAATCTTTATAATTTTAGATTCTTCTCTCCCCTCACCAAAGGTCATAATCTATAGATTTTTTCTTCTCCAGGACACTTCCATTATCCAGAAAAGGAACCCCTAGAAGAGGGAAGTGTGAGAATACTAAAAATGTTCACGTGCTATAGCAGAAAGTAAGTAAATAATTGAATCAAGAGGTGGCAATACCTGCATATTATTTAGAAATAGGTAAATAAATACCTTTTTTAAAAAGCTTAAAATTGAATGGCTACCCTTAGGGAGTGGAATAGAACAGAGTACTGGTAGAGGTAATAAAGCTTTTAACATTATTATACATGTATTGTGATTAAAATTTTTAAAATATTTTTAATCATTCAAATAAACTTTAAAAAACTAACTAGATCTAATAACAAAGTAGCAGAAATAGAAATAAAGAAAAAAAGTTCCATTTACAATTGCACCAAAAATAATAAAATGTCTAGGAATAAACTTAACCAAGGAGGTAAAAAAACCTGTACTCTGAAAACTATAAAACATTGATGAAAGAAATCAAAAACAGCAAAAACAAATGGGACAATATTCCGTGCTAATATTTGGAAGGATAAATATTGTTAAAATGTCCATATTACCCAAAGTAATCTACAGATTCAAAGCAATGCCTGTCAAAATACCAACAGCACTTTAACAGAACTAGAACAAATAATACTAAAATTTGTATGGAACCACAAAAGACTCCAGAGCCAAAGCAATCTTTAGAAAATAGAACAAAGTTGGAGGTATAACAATCCCAGATTTCAAGATACACTACAAAGCTGTAATAATTAGAACAATATGGTACTAGCACAAAAATAGACATGTAGATCAATGGAACAGAATAGGGAGCCCAGAAATAAACCCATGCTTATATGGTCAATTAATCTTCAACAAAGGAGGCAAGAATATGCAATGGGGAAAAGACAGTCTCTAAAATAAAATGGTCTGGGAAAACTGGATAGCTACATGTAAAAGTATGAAACTGGACCTCTTTCTTTAAAATTTTTTTTTAACATTTATTTTTAAGAGGGAGAGAGAAAGAGAGAGAGAGAGACAGAGCACGAGCAGGCGAGGGGCAGAGAGATGGAGACACAGAATCTGAAGCAAGCTCCAGGCCCTGAGCTGTCAGCACAGAGCCTGATGCGGGACTGAAACCCAAGGACCGTGAGATCATGACCTGAGCCTAAGTCGGACGCTTAACCAACTGAGCCATCTAGGTGCCCCAGAAACTGGACCACTTTCTTACACCATACACAAAAATAAATTCAAAATGTATCAAAGATCTAAATGTGAGACCTGAAACAATGAAAATATTAGAAGAGAGCACAGGCAGAAATCTCTTTGACATTAGCCTTCGCAACATATTTATGAATATGTCTCCTTAGGCAAAGGAAACAAAAGCAAAAATAAACTATTGGAACTACATCAAAATGAAAAGGGTTTACACAGCAAAGGAAACCATCAACAAAATGAAAATGAAAATGAAACCTACTGACTGGGAGAAGATATTTGCAAATGATATATCCAATAAGAGGTTAATATCCAAAATATATAAAGAATTGATACAACTCAACACCAAAAAACCCCAAATAATCTTATTTAAAAATGGGCAGAGGACCTGAATAGACATTTTTCCAAAGAAGATATACATACCGCCAAAAGACACATGAAAAGATGCTCAACATCCCTAATCATTAGGGAAATGCAAATCAAAACCACAATGAGTTATCACCTTGCACCTATCCAAATGGCTAATATCAAAAAGACAAGAAATAACTAGTGTTGGCAAGGATGTGGAGAAAAAGGAACCCTCATGCACTGTTGGTGGGTATGTAAATTGGTGCAGCCATTATAGAAGAGAGTAAGGAGTTTCCTTATACAATTAAAAGTAGAAATACCAGGGGTACCTGGGTAGCTCAGTCGGTTAAGTGTCCAACTTCGGCTCAGGTCATGATCTCATGGTTCATGGGTTTGAGCCCTGAGTCGGGCTCTGTGCTGACAGCTCAGAGCCTGGAGCCTGCTTGGGATTCTGTGTGTGTCTCTCTCTCTGCCCCTTCCCCACTCATGCTCTGTCTCTGTCTCTCAAAAATAAATAAAACATTGAAAGAAAGAAAGAAAGGCCATATGACCCAGTAATTCCACTTCAGGATATTCACCAAAGGAAAATGAAAACACCAACAAAAACATCAGATATGCACCCCTATGTTTATTGCAGCATTATTTTCAATAGCCAAAATACAAAAACAACCTAAGTGTTTGTCAATAGATGAATGTCTAAAGAAAATGTGATTTTATGTGCACACACACACACACACACACAGTGGAATATTACTCAACATAAAAAATAACAGACCTTGCCATATATGACAACATGGATAGACTTAAAGAGTATTAGGCTAAGTGAAATAAGTCAAATGGAGAAAGACAAACACCGTATGATTTCACTACATCATATGACGCAGAATCTAAAAATGAAACAAAAAAAGCAGAAACAGACCTGTAAATGAGAGAACAAACTGGTGGTTGCCAGAGGGGAGAGGGATAAAGAGATGGGCAAAATGGGCGGAGAGGGGTGGTAGATATAGGCTTCCAGTTATGGAATGGATGTCATGGGGATGAAAGGTATAGCATAGGGAAGAGAGTCAATGGTATTGTAATAGTGTTATGTAATGACAGATGGTTGCTACACTTGTGGGGAGTATAGCATAACTGTGGAATTGTAGAATCACTGTTGTACACCTGAAACTAATGTGGCATTGTATGTCAGCTATACTTCAATAAAAAGTAGTTTCATCAAGTAATATTAAAAACATAAAAACAGTTACATGCAAAAAAAATCAGATTATGTTACTCCCCTACTTAAATACTTTCCAGTGTCTTTCCATTATACTTACAATACAATCCATATCCTTGTCTGCAGCCTAGGAGGACCTATAGGATCTGGCTACTGCCCACTTTGATCTCAGCTCTTGTCCCTTCCCTAAAAAGTCACTATAGTTTTTACTTGATGGCGTCCTTCTTATCCATCAAATATCATCTCTCCATAGGTGCTGGCTCTGAGTACCCTATTTACATGTCTCCCTTCCTTTATATTCTGATAAGGAAGCCCATCTTTTTCCTTCTTATCGCAAACTTATCAAAGTCTATAATTCTCTTTTTTTAATTTTTCATTTTATATTTGATTGTTTTTGTCTCTCCTACTAGAATGTAGTTTCATTAAACTTAAGGTGGTTTGTCTAATAGAAGACTCTCCTCCATAAAAACATGCTATGACCCCAAATGGCTACATCCTCATTGGGAGGGTATACAAGATTTAAACCGACCCTATATCCATGCTCAGGGGAAGTTATCTAGATGCTGAGTAAACCTGGGCAAAAGACAACAAGAAAAAATATATCCCTCACATGAATGTGCAATCCAAATCACCTGGGTAATCTAAAGTAACTTCAAGTATGAATTTGGCTTAAAGTGGCCCCAGAGTGGTATGCTTTGGGTCCTTGGCAAGAGCAAATGCAAATGTTTTTTGAGGAATGTATTAGGTCTTAAAGAATCACAAATGATTTTTCTAGAAAAGATTATTTACATACATACTAGAAAACAAGTTACCATGAGTGAAAATCATGGAAACAACAAATAGCAAAGATAAGCACAGAGTCTTCAGAAATTGGTATTAACATACACAACTTGTGAAATAACTATGTTCACTGTGTTAAGAGAAATAAAAGAAAGAAAAAGAAAATAAAAGAAATAAAAGAAACAAGTGAGGAGAAGTATAAGAACAACATAATTTGTGTAATCCCAAAGTATTTCCCCACACATTACTTCTACATTACAAAGGATGAAAAATCTGCCTTTACAGTGGCAAAATGTATCAATAATCTTAACTAAATCATCAAAATTAACATCACCAACAATGAGACAAATTGACATCATTTGCCTCCTAATTTGATGGAATGAAAAGGAAAGAACATCATCTCTGTAGTATTCATGCCAAAAATGTAGGAATTCTCACACATGTTAAGATGGCTACCACAAAACAAACAAACAAACAAAAGCAAAACAAAACAAAACGTGTTGGTGAGGATGTGAAGAAATTGGAACGCCTGTGTACTGTTGGTTGGGATATAAGATGGTATATGGTGGTCCTCAAAAATTTAAATATAGAATTAACATTATGATCCAGCAATTCCATTCTGGATACGTACCAAAAAGCAGGGGCCTGAAGGACTATTTCTACACTCATGTTCATAGCAGCATTATACACAATAACTAAAATGTGCTAGCAACCTATGTCCAACAACTGATGAATATATAAGCAAAATGTGGTCTATACAATGGAATGTTATTTGCCTTAAAAGGAAGGAAATTCTGACACATGATACAATGTAGATGAACCTTGAAGACATAATGCTAAGTGAAATAAGCCAGTCACAAAAAGACGAATACTATATGATTCTATTTATACAAAGTACTTAGAATAGTCAAAATCATAGACAGAAAATAAAATGATAGTGCCAAGGGCCGAGCAGAAGTGGAAAATAAAGAGTTCTTGTTTAAAGGATATAGAATTTTGGTTTTACAAGATGAAAGAGTTCTGGATATGGATGGTGGTGATGGTTGCCCAACATTATGAATGTGTTCAATGCCACTGAACTGCACACTCAAAAATGGTTAAGATACTAAATATGTGTTATGTATATTTTACCACAATAAAAAATTGGGGGTGGGGGAATGCAGGAATTGATTCATGAAGGATATTCTACAAAACAATAGGCCTATACTATTCAAAATTGTCAATATTATATAAACAACAAAAGGCCACAGAACAGCTTAATCAGTTAGCCATCCAACTCTTGATTTTGGCTCAGGAGCCTCACATTGGGCTCTGCACTGACAGCTCAGAGTCTGCTTGGGATTCTCTCTCCTCTCTCTCACTGCCTCTCCCCCCTCAAAATAAATTTTAAAAAAACTTAAAAAAATAAGTGACAAAAGAAGTAAAAACAAAGGTACTATAAAAGATAGTATTGGAATAATTGTCAAAATTGAATATGAACTATATATTAGATAATAGTATCATATCAATTTTAAATTTTCTTAATTTGACAATTTCACTATAGTTATAGAGGAGAATGTCCTTGATTCTAGCAGATACACACTGGAATATTTAGGGTAGGGTTGTTATCTCTGCAACTGACTCTCAAATGGTTCAATAACAATAATAATGATATGAGGAATAAAAATGACAAGGTATATTTGAAAAACAACCAAAACAACTTCTAAAAATAATACATTGAAAACTGAAATTTAAAAAATGAATGAGGGTGCCTGGGTGGCTCAGTTGATGGAGTGTCTAACTCTTGATTTCTCCTCAGGTCATGATCCCATGATCTACAAAAATGTAGTTTGTCTCTAGCAGATTCTCAACAGAGAAAATTCTGAATCATATACAATAGTCAGAAGGGAATTTTTCCCAGATAATAGGTATGGCAAACAAGGAATAAAGTGTATAGAAAGTAGTAAATATGTGAATGAATCTAAGAAAATATTGATTAAGGTCATGATCAGGTCATGGAAATGAGCCCTGCATGGGGCTCCATGCTGATTATGAAGACTGTGATTCTCTCTCTCTCCCTCTGCCCTTCTCCCCTGCTCACATGTGCTCTCTCTCTAAAAAATAATTTAAAAAAATGGATGAGTTTAACAGAAAATTAGGTAGCTAAAGAGAGAATTAGTAAACTAGAAGTAGCACAAAGAGAAAAAAAGATGGACAATATGAAAAAGCAATGAAAAGACATGCAAACTGGAATAAGAAGGTCTAACATGAGTAGAGCACCTGAAGTAGAGGAAAGGGAGACATGGGGCAGATGCCACATTAAAAGAGCTAATCTTGAGTATTTTCTAGAACTGATGAAATGACCAATTCAAAGTTTCAGATAGCCCAGTAAATCCCATATAGGATAAATAAAAAGAAACTTATGCTAAGATACATCATAGTGAAATTGCAGAACACCATAGAAAAAGAGAACATCTGGGGTGCCTGGGTGGCTCAGCCGGTTAAGCGTCCGACTTCAGCTCAGGTCATGATCTCTCAGCCCTTGAGTTCAAGCCTGGTGTCGGGCTCTGTGCTGACAGCTCAGAGCCTGGAGCCTATTTCAGATTCTGTGTCTCCCTCTCTCTCTGCCCCTCCCCTGTTCATGCTCTGTCTCTCTCTGTCTCAAAAATAAATAAATGTTAAAAGAAAAAGAGAACAGCATTCATAAGCCAGAGAAAAAAGAAGGCTTACATTCAAAGAAGCGCCATTTAAATGGAATCTGGTCTCTCAACAGCAGTAATGGAAGGCAAAAGACAGTGGGATGATGTTCAATGTGCTGGAAGAAAATGACAGCCAAAGTAGAATCTTATAGCCACTGAAAATATCTTTTAGGAATGATGGTGAAATAAAGATATTTTCAGACAAACAAAAATAGAGAGTTTGTCCCTAACACATTCTTAACAGAGAAAATTCTGAATCATATATGACAGTCAGAAGGGAATTTTTCCCAGATAATAGGTATGAGAAACAAGGAATAAAGAGTATAGAAAGTAGTAAATACGTGAATGAATCTAAGAAAATACTTATTAAAAAAGAAGAAATACTGATTAATAAAACAATAATAATAGTATCTTAAAGGGTTAAAAATAGTTGAAATATAATGAAAAATAATTTGTAAGTTTCAAAGTAGGTAAAAAGAATTAAAGTGCACTAAGTTTCTTTTATTATGAAGAAGGAAGTTAAGTGACTTATTGAGTCTAGTCTTTATTATGTTAAGTTAAACATATTACAATTTCTAAGGCAACTACTAAAATAAATGAATGGAATGCATAACTGTTTTTTTTTTTTTTTTGCATAACTCTTAAACTACTTAAAGGGGACAACCTTGGTGTGACTAAAACATTTAGTAAATCCAAAATAAGAAAGGAGGAAAAAATGAAACCAATATGACAAATGGAAAGTACAAAATAAGTTTGCAAGATATGTTTACAAAATAAGTACAAATGGAAAGTACAAAATAAACCCAAATATGTATACAATGCCAGTTATGCTTTAGGAATGGTGCAACGTCTGTGGCTTAATTACGTTTCATGTAAATGAACTAAATGCTCCAGTTAAAAGATAAAGTCTTTCAAACTTGATAAAAACAAATTCTGTCTTATGCTGTTTATAAAAAACATATCTTGGAAATATAAGGATTAAGGATACAGAAAAGTTGAAAGTTAAATGATTAAATAAGACATGCGAACACATTCTCAACCAAAGAAAACTATAGCTATATTAAAAGTATATATTTTTATGCCTGGGTGGTTCAGCCAGTTAAGCATCCAACTCTTGATTTTGACTCAGGTCAGGATCTCACAGTTTGTGAAATCAAGCCTCATGTTGGGCCCTGTGGTGACAGCATGGAGCCTGCTTGGGATTCAATCTTTCCCTCTCTCTCTACCCCTCCCCCCTCTCTCTATAAATAAATAAGTAAATAAATGTATGTATTTATTTAAAGAAAATAAGATTACAGCAGTAAAAAAGGTCACTTTGTGTTGATAAAAGGAACTACAATTTTAAATTTGTGTATTTCCAATATATACCCTCAAGATATATAAGGCAAACAATGATAAAATTTCAAGAAGAAATATACAAATATTCATGCAATAGATGCAGTGTTTTTTCATACTACATCTCTTAGTTACTAGTAGAAAAAGCAAACAAAATATCAATAAATTCATAAAAGATTTTGATAAGATAATAAACCTGACATAGTGAGATCTCCACATAATGATTGCAAAGTACATATTTTTAAGCATACAGAACATTTACTAAATATAAACAAACCATAAAGCAAGTCTCAATTCAGTTTAGGGTTTAAATTTATACACTGCATGTTCTTAGATTGTAAGACCAACTAAAAATCCACAAAAATAAGAATAAGGTAAAAAAATAAACCCATATATTAGAGACTTAAAAAATATCATGCATCAAAATAAAATCATGAAAATATTAGAAAATATTTTAAACAGAAGAGTAACAAAATGATCACATATCAAAATTTAGGATTATGAGCACAGACAGGGAAATTTATAACCTCAAAATATTTATGTTTAGAAAGTCTGGAACTTAACTAACATTCATCTGAAAAAAATTAGAGGTATATCAGAAAGAAGAAAATGAAGATTAAAGGAGACATTTTGAAATAGAAAACAATTATATAATAGAGATGCTCAACAAGGTCAAAAGTTGCTTGTTTATTTTAACAAAATTAAAATATCTCTTTCAAGAATGAGGAAGATGGGGCACCTGGGTGGCTTAGTTGGTTAAGCATCCAACCCTAGATTTGGGTTCAGGTCATGATCTCATAGTTTTTGAGTTCAAATCTTGCGTTGGGTTCTATGCTGATAATGCAGAGCCTTCTTAGGATTTTCTCTTTCTCTCTCTCTCTCTCTGCCCCTCCCCCCTCAATAAATCAGTTTTTAAAGTTATATATAAAAAATCGATGAAGAAACTGAGAAGGCACAAATAACCAACATCTAGAAACAAAAAGGAGACACACAGGTATTGTAGATATTAAAGAGAGAGTATAAAATTAACATAATCCTCAACAAAGTTGGAAAAAGAGCACATTGAAAAGAAAAAAATATTAACATGAAATCTTTATATCAAAAAAATTAAAAATTTAGGCGAAATGCACAAATTCCCCCTCAAAACATAACTTAATAAAATTTACTCAGGAAGAAGTAGGAAATTTATAGTCAGAAATAGGAAGTCTTACCATTATGATGACCATAAATCCCCTTTTGCCCAGGACAATCCAAGTTTACACCTATTATAGATAAGTATCCCTTTACTTATCAAATCTTTCCAGTTTGGAAGAGAAGCCATATGTCCATCTTTTGTACCTGTAATAATTAGAGAAACTAAATCCATAATCCAAATATTTCTCCTAAAAGAATCCCACACCCAGATTCACCAGCAAATTCTACCACCGGAAGAAATAATTTTAATCTTAGATAAACTTTTTCAGAAAATAGAAAAAGGGGAAACGCTTCCCAACTCTTGAGACTAGCATAAAATTGATACTAAAATATGGCAAAGACAATGCATGAAAAGAAAGTTACAGGTGATCTCACTCAGGAACACAGATGCAAAAATCTAAACCCAAATGTCCGCAAACTCCATCTAGTAGCATATAAAGGGACAACACGTTGGGGTGCCTGGGTAGCTTAGTCAGTTAAGGTCTTACTTCAGCTCAGGTCATAATCTCACAGCTCCAGGGTTCAAGTCCCACGTCAGGCTCTGTGCTGACAGCTCGGAGCCTGGAGCCTACTTCCGATTCTGTGTCTCCCTCTCTCTCTCTGCCCTTCCCCTGCTTGCTCTCTCTTTCTCTTTCTCTCAAAAATAAATAAACAATTTAAAAGGACAAAACGTTATTACTAAGTTGGTTATATCCTAGGAATTCAAGGTTGGTTTTACATTAGAAAATCAATAAATATAGTCCACTGTGTTACCATATTAGAAAAGAAAATCATAATATCTTCTCAGTAGATAAAGAAAAAGCATTTAATAAAATTTAACTACATTAATGATTTAACATACATCCATGATTTTTAAAAAAAGCGAAAATGAAGGGAACTTCTATGATGAAGGTTATCTTCAAAAATCATGCAGAAGAGTGATGTCAACATGATGGCACTGTGAGTTGCTTTTTTTCCTCTCCCTTTTTATTTATAACCAATTGGACATCCACAACTGAAGAAAAGTGCCTCTGCACAGCACACCAGGACATCTGAGAGATCCAACCATCTGTGCACTGCAAGGTGGGTGGATTGGATTGGTGAAGAGGCTGGGAATCAAAGGGAATGGTGACAGAGCCAGTGGTGGCAGAGGCTGCAGCAGAGAAGGTGGTGGCAGGTCTGACAGCTGACTGCCATGACGTTTTTGGCAGAGGAGGTGGAGGGTGAGTGGGGTGCCAGCCTGGCTATGTGCACTGTAGCTGGAGGAACCCATTGCTCTAAGGAGAGATCACACTGACTAGAGGTGAAAAGGGGGAGAAAGGAGGCAGACAAAGAGAACTAAAAGTAAATGTCTCCTGCTGTCTGGCAAGAGGACCATCCACGGAACTCTGGGACATGGGCTCCCAACTTGAGGATCCATTTACCTGGCTGTGGGTATACCCAAAGTCCCATGTGCTAAGTATATACCTTCCCCGAGTCTACTGCCCCCCTTTTTCTTTTTTGCCACCAGCTTTTATTTCTTTTTATGTGCAGGCTCCTAACTTTAGGGGCTGACGATTTTCTAGCATCCAAACCCAAAGACATGGCATATTGTTATCTAACTGATAAAGAATTCAAAATGACTATTATGAAGAAATTCAGTAAGATACAGGAAAACTCAGAAATTAATACAATAATATCAGAAATAAAATTAACAAACAGAAGGAGTATTTTACCAAAGAGATTATAAAAGTTTGGGAAAAAAATACAAATTCTGGAGCTGAAGAACTCAGTAAATGGGATAAAGAATATATCAGAATGCATTGGAAATAGAGCAGATTAGATGGAAGAGAGAATTAGCAATCTGAAAGATAGAAATCTAGATATGATTCAGGTGGAAGATGAGAGAGACCTAAGATTTTTAAAAAGTTAAAAAATCCTATGAAAGCTATCAGATTGCATCAGAAAAGTCAACATAAGAGTAATAGGTATTCCAGAAGGAGAAGAGATAGAAAAGGGGGCAGAGAGTTTATTTAAAGAAATAAGAGCTGAGAACTTCTTAAACCTGGGGGAGAAACTGGATACACACATCCAAGAAGCTAATAGAACATTCGACATAAAAAGTCCTTTTTCCAAGACACAGTATGTTAAAACTGTCTAAAATCAATGATAAAGAAAGAAATTTAAAGGCAGCCAAGGAAAAAAAGGACAGCAAACTTCATAGAATGCCCCCCTCCCCCCCCGCCCATTAAGCTATCAGCAGATTTCTCAGCAGAAACTGTACAGGCTGGGAGAGGGTGGAATGACATATTCAAAATATTGAAAGATAAAAGCTGCCAGCTAAGAATACTCTATCTGGCAAAATTATCCTTCAGATATGAAGGAGAAATAAAGTCTTTCCCAAACAAACAACAGCTGACAGAGTTCACCACCACTAGTTAAAAGGATCTCTTCAAGTTCAAATGAAAAGACAAAAGTACATAAAACTCTAATTAAGGTGATAAATAGTCAGAATTAGAAAACTGTAACTCTTTTAGAATAGTATATTAAACTCTTAAGTATACCATAAAGTTTAAAGGAAAAGATCATTAAAAATATCTACAACAGCTAGAATTTGGTAATGAAATCACAGCATAAAAAGAGATAATTTTCAACATCAAAAACATAACAGAGGAAAAGTAAAACAATGGAAGCTTACAGGCTAATAAAGGTAAATTGCTTTGTGGTAACCACAAAGCAAAAATCTGGAGCAGAGGCACAAAATATAAAAAAGGGGGAGACTGAAAAAATCACCATGGAATACCACCAACTTTCAAAGGTAGACAGAAACAGAAGATTAAAAAAAAACAAAAACAAAACCAAGAGACATGATAACCAGAAGGTGAAAGATAAAATGGCAGTAGTAAGTCTGTACATACAAAAAGTCACTGTATAAATACAAAGTGACTGAATTCACCAATCAAAAGGCACATAGTGGCTAGATGGATTAAAAAACTAGATCCAACTACGTGCTGGTTATAGGAAACTCATTTCAGCTCTAAAGATACACACAGTTTCAAAGTGAAAGATCTTCCAATCTTATACTTCTAATCTTACACTTCCAATTCATTTTAGTATATGTGCTGCCGAAGCGAGCACTACTTCCAATTCATTATACTGTGCATTAGATCTCTATGGCTTATAAGTTTGTACCTTTAAATACCATCACTCAAATCTCTCCCCTTCCCCCCAACCAATTCCCTGGTAACCTCCATTTTATTCTGTTTTTTATAGGTTTAACTTTTTTAGATTTTACATATAGGTGATATAATACAGTATTTGTTTTTCTCTGTCTGACTTAACTTGCTTAGCATAATGTGATTGAGGTCCATCCATAGCCTCCTCTCTTATAGCTGAATAATAAATGTTCCATTGTGTATATGTACCACACCTTTTTTATCCATTCATCTGTTGATGGGCATTTGGATTGTTTTCATCTCTTGGCTATTGTAAATAATGCTGCAATAAACATATAAATTACCTATCTCTCTTCAAAATCCTGTTTTCATTTACTTTTAGTATATACTCAGAAGTAGAATTGTTGGATGATATGGCAGATCTATTCTTAATTTTTTGAGGAAACTTCATGTTGTTTCCCATAGTGGTTAGACCAATTTACATTCCCAACAATAATGTGTAAGGGTTTCCTTTCACCATATCCTCACCAGCATTGTGGTTTATTGTCTTCTCAATGATAGCCATTCTAACAAGTGTGAGGTGATATCTTATTGTGGTTTTGATTTGCATTTTCCTGATGATTAGTGATATTAAAAAACTTTTCATGTATGTTGACCATTTTATATCCTCTTTGGAAATTCTACTCCTGAAACCATTACTATACTGTATGTTAACTAACATGGATTTAAATTAAAAAAACAACAAGAAATTAACACCTTATCCAATATATGTTTTGCAAATTTTTCTCCCATTCTGTACTTTGTCTTTTCATTTTGTTAATTGTTTCTTTTCCGTGCAGAAACTTTTGGGTTTGGTGTAGTAACAAATTTTGATTTTTGCTTTTGTTTGTGCTTTTGGCATCATGTTAAAAATCATCACCATGACCAATATAAATGAGCCTCTTCCCTCTGTTCTCTTGTAGGAGTTTTAGGACATCAGGCCTTATGTTTAAGTCTTTGATTCATTTCAAGTTAATTTTTGTGGGTGGTGTGAGATAGAGCTCTAATTCCATTGTTCTGCATGTGTTTCTCCAGTTTTTCCAGCACCATTTGTCGAACAGACTATCCTTTCCCCATTGGGTATTCTTGGCTTCTCTGTTTAATATTAGTTGACCACATACACTGAGATTTAATTCTGGGCTATTTTGTTCCATTGGTTAATGTGTCTATTTTTGTGCCAGTACCACACTGTTTTTATTACTATGACTTTATAGCAGAATTTGAAATCTGGAAGCATCATACTGCTGGCTTTGTTCTTTTTTCTTAAGATTGTTTTGGCTATTCAAGGTCTCTTTGGTTCCACACAAATTTTAGGATTGTTCTTCTATTTCTGTGAAAAATGCCTTTTGCATTTTGATGGGGATTGCATTGAATCTTTAGATAGCTTGGGTATTATAGCCATTTTAACAAAATTAATTATTCCAATCCTTCTTTGTCTCATTACCCTTTTTGGCTTGAAGTCTATCTCATCTGCCATAAGTAAAACTATATCCTCTTTCTTTCAGTTTCCATATGCTTAGAATATGTAATGTGACAAATACTGCTATATGGGCAATCATATTGCAACATATAAATGTACTAAGGTAACATGCTGTACACCTTAAATTTATACATGTAAAATTTATTCAATAAAAATAAAAACAAAATTATACAGCAAATATCATGCTTAATGATGATATTTTGAGATCACCAAAAGACAAAAGTTCCTTATATCATCACTTCTACTTTATATTGTAGTGTGTTCTAAGCCAATAAAGTAAGAAAGTAAGAAGAAATAAGATGTGAAAAAATTGGAAAATAACATGCTTATATAATAGAAAATTCTAATTAATTTTTTAAATATTTATTTATTTTTGAAAGAGAGAGAGAGAGCATGAGCAGGGGAGAAGCAGAGAGACAGGGAGACACAGAATCCAAAGCAGGCTCCAGGCTGCTTCAGCACAAAGCCCAACATGGGGCTCAAACTCACAGACCAAGATATCATGAGCTGAGCCAAAGTTGGACGCTCAACAGACTGAGCCACCCAGATGCCTCCCCCTAGAAAATTCAAATTAAAACTAAAGATACATTATTATTAGTCTTAATAAGACAGATGAGCAAGTTTGATATATATAAAAAGATCATTTTTTTTATCATGATCATTGCATTTCTATACACCAGCAACAAACAATTGGGAAATGAAAACAATGACATATATAATAGCAACAAGATGTATGATATATCTAGCAAGAAAATTGAATAAAAAATGTTATGTACAAAATTAGGAAATTTTATTGAGAGATATCAAACAAGATATAAACCGAGAAATATAATAATTTTCTGTATGGGAAGATTGAATATTGTAAATATATAAGTTTTCCTAAATTAATAAAATCTAATCCCTAAGTGAATTACATTAATTATAGTTATTAATTATATTAAACTATAGATTCAATGTATTTATAGTACATTATTCATAATAAAAATAATAGTTTAAGTTGTTGCTGAACTTGGCAAACATCCTAAAGTTTATATGGAACTGGAAAGGGCTTAGAAAGCTGAAACAAACAAGGTGGGAACATTTGTCCTATAAGATGTCAAGACTTACTACAACACTGTAATCATTATGAAGGTGTGGTATTGGCTCAGGGATAGACAATAGATCAGTGGATCACAGAGAGTGCAGAGAAATAAACCTATACACATATGGACACTTGATATATGATACAATTGGCATTACAAAGAAGTGAAGAAAAGATGGATTTTTCATTAACTGTTGCTGAAACAATTGGGATTCATATGGGAAAAAAATGAAAATGGTCCTATATCTTACATGACACACAAAAATCATTAATAGGCAATTTATATGTAAAAGGCAAAACTATGATGCTTTTAGAAGATAATAGAGGAGATCTTCAAGACCTGGCAGTAAGAATTTCTTAAATATTACATAAAAACCATTTAGCCATAAAGGAAAAGATTAATAAGTAGGACAAGATTAAAATTAAGAACTTCTCATCATCAAAAGACACCATCCACATCATCAAAAGACCAGAGACTAGGAGACATTTACAATGAATATAACTGACAAAGGGCATATGTCAAAAATACATATATTTTCAAATGCCTACCAATCAATAAGAAAAAGACAGATAACTCAGAAAAATGCACACAGTATTTGAAGAGGCAGTTATTCAAAGAGAGGAATTCCAAATGTCTAATACACATGTCAAAGGTGTTTAGTATCATTTTTATTCATAGAAATGCACCTTAAAACCACAATGAGACCCCCTTCCAATCCTATCAGACTGACCAAAATTATGAAATCTAAAATAAGTTTGGGAGGGGCTTTGGAGACTATTTTCATGCACAATACCAGAAAAGTGGTTTGGTATAAAAACAGGAATTTACTGTAATGGAAGAATCTAGGGATTCTGGGAAGTGCTGGTTGGTACACTTGCTCACGTCCCACATTGGTGATCTGATGAGGGGCAGCACAATTAATTCTGGCTCTTGCCAGTCTCAGTGCTAAATTGTTCAGCCACCATTTAGTGGAGGTAACAGCCATCATATTGCTTTAATAGTTTCCTTCTTCTGACGTGAAATGAGGAATTTCTTCTATGGGAATGCTTAAGAGTTGGCAAAACTCCTAATGGCATCCTTCAGTTTTAGCCTTCAGTGGCTCTTACATTGGGATGAATTATGTAGAAAGCAGTTAAAAAGAAGGAATTATCAATCATATGAGCCTCTCTCTCTCAAGGAAAGATACCATTTTCTTTTCTTCTAACGACTGTGATGGCAGTCTTTTTTTTTAGAGTCTGCTCAGTTTAAAAACTGCACACTTCACCTTTTTCAGGAACCTCTCCCAAGCTGATGTCTTACTGCCAGCTGGTCTCTGATTCTTTCCACTTTCTATCTTGTTTTACTATTGTAGGCATAAATGTTTTAGCTCCTTCAGTACATCTCTTGGAAAACAGGATGTTTGTCAGATCCATTTTTTAGTTTCCCAGAATGTCTTTACCAGTTTTTTTGAACATCGTAGGTGCTTAGTAAATACCTTTTTTTCATTTCACGTAAAAAAAAAAAAAAAAAAAAAAAAGCCTTAGTCTACTAGTTTGATGTTGGAAAAGTTGTTCCATAAAGTTATGAGAGATCTAGGTTGCTTTTAAATTTCTTCTCTGCTTTTTAGCATGTTGTTTCCCTCTTCAAGGTCACAAAATGTCTACTAGAGTTCCTGCCATCATGTCTACATTGTAGGAGACTAGAAAGTGACAAATAGGCTCTCTCTCCTTTGAAGAGTTTTAGGTAACACCAACCAAAGACTTCTACTTAAATTTCATTCAATATCCCCTTAAACTGTAAGGGAGGCTGGGAAGTAAAGTTTTTTATTTTGGCACACGGTCATTTTGAACAAAATCCTAGTTATGTTACTAAGGAAGCATGGGAGAGGAGTATTGGGTAAGCACCTGCAACCTTTTCCACAAAGGCTCTAATTATTCGTCAGTAAGTATTAACATTTTTTAACAAATATTAATTGTTTCTTTAAGATTTGTAAATGTCTCTTTAAAGTCTATAGGGAGGTTATTGAAATTTATCCAGACTCAAGCTTTCATATGCAGGGTTTTAATGTAATACAATCTACTCAATACCCTCCCTTCATCAAATGAGCTTTGTTTCCTGTATCCCTAAGTAGGTATGACACCATCTGGTGTTTTTGGCTTTTGACCCAGAGCCATGGCTGGCATCATCAGACTAATCAAGAGGTGGGAGGGGATGGGTCAGGAATGGGTCAGTGACACAAGTCATTTGGTAATAAAAACTCATTGGTTATCACATTTGCTCCTTGTACAATAAAATATCTATTGCAGTATTTTAATAAAATTCTGTTATATTAATCATCAGCAATTGGAAGCTCAGGGTGTAAGTCTAATTGACAGATTGATGCTATAGCTGATATAAAATATTAAGTTTCATAAAGACAACCAAAGAGGCAGTTAAGGAAACATTTTTTTAAAACATTTTTAACGTTTATTCATTTTGAGATACAGAGAGAGACAGAGTGCAATCAGGGGTAGAGCAGCGAGAAAGGGAGACACAGAATCCAAAGCAATCTCCAGGCTCTTAGCTGTCAGCACATAGCCTGATGGGGGCTCAAACCCACGAATTGTGAAATCATGACCTGAGCCAAAGTCAGATGCTTAACTGACTGAGCCACCCAGGTGCCCCAAGAAAACATTTATTGTGTGTTCATTTTTAGCCTACCTTTTCTGAATATTTAAAATTCTTCCAAAAATAATAATATATAATAAATAACAATTACAAAATTCTCTTAAATAATTTGGATTACTGAGGTACAAGTGATGAAAGACAAAAATTGGATCTATTTAATCTTCTCTTCCATTCAATCAATAATTGCTGAATGGATACTATTTTCTAGGCACTGTGCTAGCTGCTAGAAGTCCAAATGATAATTTTTAAAACATAGACATTTCAGAGATAAAGGTAGGCTGAAAGGCCAAAATGGACAGCAGAAAACTGAGATGGGTAATCTGAAATCAGCTTCCATAGGCTAATAATTGCAGAAAATTAACAGCAGAAACTAGGTTTGGACATTTTGTAATTCTCTTCTAGATACATGAAATTAAATTATAACTTCTCAAGAGATTCAGGCATAGATTTTTAATATGAGACTTTGACATATGCAAATTTGACAATATTAATGAATAAAGAAAATAAATAGAGTCACTCACTTATACGGCATAATAAGAAATAACACCTAGAAGTCAACTAATCTGTTTGAAAGATAAGTTTTAATGGGTTATAGCTGAGTATGTGGCTCAACATTCTGTTAGAATATTTTTAGCTTTAGTGCAGGCATTTACATAAGAGTTACAGAAAATGAAATCTAAAACCAAGACCTAGAAAGGACTCATTAATTTAAAGGACTCATAAATTTAAATATTTTTTTAATCACTGTATTGTCAAAAATTGAAATTGGTTAATTTTAATTGACTAATTGATACAATTAGTCAAATCTCAGCTGAAAGTCATGAATTTGGGGATTGCTTATAAAAAGACATCCAGCCCAGAGTTATGGGGGTCTTCTGCCCCATGGGTCTCTGATGTGTTTCACTTGGAGCTCAGGTTGCTGTCCTGAGCTTTTGACCTTGGAACATCAGTTGGCTTGACATGCTTGTTTTGTTCCCCTTAGTTGGATGAATAATTTATAATCTCTAAAACTCAGTGTACTCTTACATAAGCTGTGTTTAAATATAACCATTATGATGTCCTGTGCACACTCTGTTAATTTTTTAAATGATTATGAAAGGCTTAAAAGGATTTTATCTACAAAATTCATAGGGGTGATAATTTAGTAGATTGTCAAGAGTAGTTTAAGTTCTTAGGAAGCTTTTTTTTTTTTTTTTTTTTTTGTATTTGTCGTCTTCCCTTGATGTATTTGAAATGTTTGAGAGAATCAATTGTCTTAAAATTGTACTTTGAAGTAGCCAAGGGAATTTGATTAAATATGTAAACATATTAAATGTATGAGTTAACTCAAAAAGGACAAATGAAAATGATAGTTCTTATTTTGATTAAAATAATAATTTTTTAAGTTTATTCATTTATTTTGAGAGAGAGAGCACACAAGTGAGTGAGTGAGGGACAGAGATAGAGGGAGAGAGAGACTCCCAAGCAGGTTCTGCACTGTCAGCGCAGAGCCCGTTCAGGGGCTTGAACTCACGAACTATGCGATCATGACCTGAGCTGAAGTCAGACACTTAATCAACTAACTGAGCCACCCAGGTGCTCCGAAAATCATAAAATTTGCAAATAAAGTAAGAGTGTAAATTAAGCTTAAATATTTAAGGGAAACAAGATTTTTACCTTTGTAACTAGAATCATATAGTATGGATTAAAACAAGTAATTATAAGGATTTCTTTTTGTGCACAAAATCCCAACTTGGATAGTAAAAACTGCAACTCAGAATTAACCAATAACAAAAGGGAGAGTGTGGGCTGTGAATTAGTCACTAGGATGCTTTAAGAAAGATCTGCATTCCTAGCCAGGTCACTGAGGTACTGCCCACACCCTGCCTCTCTATTCATACACAGCACACAAACTGGCAGAAGAATAATGCCAGAGGACTGCTCCTTGTAGAAGGAAAACCTACCTGGAGAGGGGATCCATGTTTGAGGGCAGGAATCAGAGAAAGAGGCCAAGCAAAGCGTAAGATAACTCCAAAAATGATTACGTTGGATATTAAAGTGGACAAAAAGAGTGAAACCACTTAAGTACTCCATTTACAGAATAAAAACCTCTTAATTTTGACATGTGGAGTTTCCAGGATGTCCACCTTCACCACACCCACCATCCTCAAACCTGCTGAGTATTACCCTTGCCCACTGGCACAGAGGCCACATTTAGACCTCCTGGTGCTGAGGAAGCCTTTGGGGAGCTGCAACTGTGTTTACTAATCATCCTGATTTTTCATTAACTCAAGAATTACTAGACACTGGATGAAAATCAGCAGCATTAAAAAGACCAAAGTGATGAACACATTATGCTAAGTGAAGGAAGTCAAATACAAACAAATATTGTATGATTTCAGTTATATAAGGCTCCAAGAGTAGTCCATACCCAGCTTGGTGCATATCAGGATTGAGAGAACTTCATACAAGCTTAAGAATCCTGTCACAAGAGAGGCACCTGAGTTGCTCAGTCAGTCAAGCATTCAACTTTGGCTCAGGTCATGATCTTGTGGTTCATGAGTTTGATCCCCACATTGGGCTCACTACTTTCAGCGTGGAGCCTGCTTTGGATTCTCAGTCCTCCTCTCTCTCTGTACCTCCCCCACTCATTCTCTCTCTCTCTCACAAAAATAAAATGAACATTAAAGAATTCTGCCACAAGAAGGAGCAAGAAGTGTGGAACAGGTATATCCATAGAAGATCTGAAAAAGCCTGAGAATCTCTAATAGAGAAGGTGTTTCCCAAAGTCGGTCAGTAAAGACTGAAGGAAGTGACTGCTACTTCAAACATTAAAACAGCAACACAAGACTTCAAAAAACATGAAAAATCAAGGAAACATTACACTACCAAAGGATCACAATAATCTTCCTGTTACTTGTTATCTAAGACATGGAGATCTGCAATTTACCTGACAAAAATTTCAAAATAGCTGTTTTAAGGAAGATGAATGAGCTACAAGAAAACACAGAAATTTCAAAGAAATCAGAAAACAATACACAAACAAAATGAGAAGCTTAACAAATAATTACAAATCATAAAAAAAGAACAAAATGGAAATTGTGGAGCTGAAGAAAACAATGTAATGAAATGTGCAATAGAGAACATCAATAACAAAGTGGATCAAGGGGAGAAAGAATCTGTGGATTAGAAGACAGAACCTTTGAAATTAAATAGTCAGAGGAGAACAAAGAACATAGAATGAAAAAGAGGAAAGAAAGCCACGTGATCTGTATGATACCATCAGAAGAAACAATCTGAGAATTACCGGAGTCTCAGAAGAAGAGAAGGAGAAGGGGCCAGACAGCCCATTTAAAGAAATAATGGCTGAGAACTTCCCAAATCTGGTAAGAGATTTGGATATCCAAGTTCATGAAACTCATAGGTCCCTCCCAAAACTCTGTGTAAAGAGATCTTTTCCAAGATACATTATATAAAACTGTCAAAAATCAAAGACAAAGAGAATTTTAAAAGCAGCAATAAAAAGAAATTGTAACTTACAGGGGAACTCCCATAGAGCTATCAGAAGATTTCTCAGCAGAAACTTTATAGGCTAGGAGAGAGTGGGTGATATATTCAAAGTGCTAAAAGAAAAAAAAACTGCTGGGGCCCCTGGGTGGCTCAATTGGTTAAGTGTCCGACTCTTGATCTCAGCTCATGTCATGATCTCACAGTTTGTGAGTTCTGTGCTGATGGTGCAGAGCCTGCTTGGGATTCTGTCTCTTTTCTCTGCCCCTCCCCCACTCGTGCTCTCTTTCACTCTCAAAATAAATTAACTTTTAAAAACCTGCCAAGAATACTCTATCCAGCAAAGTTGTTCTTCAGAAAGGAAGGAGAGACACTTTCCAAGAGAAACCAAAGCTAGAAGAGTTATCATTACTAGACCTGCCTTTCAAGAAATGCTGAAAGAAGTTCTTTAAGCTGAAATGAAAGGGTACTAATGACTAACATGAAAACATATGAAAATATATAGTACATTGATAAAGATGAGTATACAGCCAAATTCAGAATACTCTAATACTATGATATGGTGGTGTGTTAAACACTGCACTCTAGCACAAAGGTCAAGAGGCATTATAGAGGCAGAGCCCACCCTGAGCAGAGAGATTGTGACCAACAAGGTACCTCCCTGGGTAGTACACTTAGAATTTCAGCATCAAGCCTCCGTGGTTTGAACTGTGTCTGTGATCATCTACTTTATCCAGATTTGTTGTTTGCATTCATTAGTAAGATATGTCCTAAAGGTATCAGAAATGCCTAAGAGAAATCATTTTGGGGGAATGAGAATGCTCTAAATTTTTCTATATAAATTAATGGCAATTGCTTTTTTGCATTGTACCATTTCAGCTTTTCATAGAAAAGAATTTTCATAGAAATTCTCTACTTTCAGATAGTGGGGAAACCTGTACCTAAGTAAATTAGCAAATACTAGGATCTGAAGGGAGAAATAAACTAAAATACAAGATTAATAGGGAACTTCATAACCTACTTTCAATGATGGATAGGTCATTCAAACAGAAGATTAATTTAAAAAAATGTTGGCTTGAACTATACTTTAGATCAAATGAACCTAACACGCATTTACAGAACATTTCATCCAACAGCCTCAGAATACACAACCTTCTCAACTATATATGGAACATTATTCAGGATAGATAATACGAAAGGTCACAAAAAGTCTTAGAAAGTTTAAGGAGATTGAAATAATACCAGGTATCTTTTCTCATCAAAGTGGCATGAAGCTAGAAATTAATAGCAGGAAGAAAACTGGAAAACTCACAAATAGATGGAAATTAAACAAACACTCTTAAACAATCAATGCATCAAAGAAGAAGTGAAAAACTATCTTGAGAAAAACAAAAATGGAAGTACAACATACTAACACTTATAGGATGCAATGAAAGCAGTCCAAAGAGGGAAGTTCATAGGAATAAACACATTTAAAAACTCTTAAATAAACAACATAACTTTACACCTTAAGGAACTAGAAAAAGAAAAACAAATTAAGCTCAAAGTTAGCAGAAGGAAGGAAATAACACAGATCACAGAGGAAATAAATGAAATAGATACTAAAAAGACAATTGAAAAGATCAATAAAACTAAAATCTGGTTCTCTGAAAAAAATAAAACTGACAAATCTTTAGCTAGACATTGGAAAAAGGGGGAAAACTCAAAATCACAAATGAAAGCACAGACATTACAACTGATACCACAGAAATTATACACTAACAAATTGGATAACCTAGAATAAATGGATAAATGCCCAGAAACGTACAACCTACCAATCATGAAGAAACACAAAATCTTGGGGCGCCTGGGTAGCTCAGTCGGTTAAGCGTCCGACTTCAGCTCAGGTCACTATCTCGCGGTCAGCTCAGGTCACTATCTCGCGGTCCGCGGGTTCGAGCCCCGCGTCGGGCTCTGGGCTGATGGCTCAGAGCCTGGAGCTTGCTTCCGATTCTGTGTCTCCCTCTCTCTCTGCCCCTCCCCCGTTCATGCTGTGTCTCTCTCTGTCTCAAAAATAAATAAACGTTAAAAAAAATTAAAAAAAAAAAAACAAAACAAAAAACAAAATCTTAACAGACCAATAACAAGTAAGGAGATTGAATCAGAAACTAAAAACAAACAAACAAACAAAAAATCCCAAGACCAGATGACTTTACTGTGAATTTTACCAAACATTTAAAGAAGAATTAACACGATACTTCTCAAACACTTCTAAAAAATTGAAGAGGAGAGAAAACTCCCAAATTCATTTACAAGGCCAGTATTATCCCGATACTGAATCCAGATAAGGATACAAGAAAAGAAACCTATACACCAATATCCCTAATGAATGTAGATGTAAAAATTCTTAACAAAATACCAGTAAACTGATTACAGACTTAAATGTAAGACCTGAAGCCATAAAACTCCTAGAAGAAAATATAGGGAAAATGCTCCTTGACGTTGATCTTCGCAATAATTTTTGGGTATGACACTTAAAACAGAAACAACAAAAGCAAAAATAGACAAATAGGACTACACCAAACTAAAAAGCATCTGCACATCAAAAGAAACAATCAACAAAACGAAAAGGCAACCAATGGAATGGCAGAAAATACTTGCAAATGACATATCTGATGAAGGGTTGGTGTCCAAAATATATAAGGAACTCCTACAATTCAAGAGCAAAAAAGCAAACAATTCAATTACAAAATGGGCAGAGGCCCTGGATAGACATTTCTCCAAAGAAGACGTTCAAATGGTCAACAGGCATATGAAAAGGTGCTCAACATCACTAATCATTAGGGAAATAACAAATAAAAACCACAATGAAATATCACCTTACACCTGTTAGAATGGCTACTATTGAAAAGACATGAAATAAATGCTGGTGAGGATGTGAAGAAAAGGGAACCTGTGTGCACTGTTGGTAGGATCATAAATTGATTTAGCCACTATTGAAAACAGTATGGAGGTTTCTCAGAAAATTGTAAGTAAAACTATCATATGATCCAGCAATTCTATTTCTGGGCATATATCCAAAGGAAACTAAAACACTATGTTGAAGAGATACCTGCACCTCCATGTTTGTTACAGCACTATTTACAATAGTTAAAACATAGAGACAACGAACGACTGTATATACATACAAGGGAATATTATTCATCCAAAGAGAAGGAGGAAGAGGAGGAGGAGGAGAGGAGGAAATCCTACTATTTGTGGCAACATGGATGGAACTTGAGGGAATTATGTTAAGTGAAATAAAACAGACAGAGGAAGACAAGTAGTGCATGAGCTCACTTACTTGTGGAATCTAAAACAAAACAAAACAAAACAAAACAAAAACCAAACTCATAGAAAAAGGTCAGAATTATGGTTACCACAAGTGGGGGTGGGGATGTGGAGGAATTGAATGAAGGTGGTCAAAGGTACAAATTTCCAGTTATAAGACAAATAAGTACTGGGGAGATAATGTACAACATGATAACTATAGCTAGTACTGCTATATGGTATATTTGAAAGTTGTTGAGAGATTAGATCCTAAAAATTCTCATCACAAGGAAGAAACCATTTTTTGTATCTATATAAGATGGTGGATGTTAACTAAACTTATTGTGGTAATCATGTCATATTATATGTAAGTCATTATGCTATATACTTTAAACTTAATACAGTGTTGTATGTCAATTATATCTCAATAAACCTAGAATAAAAAGAAAAGAAAAGGTACTCAACATCACTAATCATTAGCGAAATGCAAATCAAAACCACAATAAAATATCACCTCACACCTGTTAGGATGGTTATTATCAAAAAGACAAAAGATTACAAATGTTAGTGAGGATGTGAAGAAAAGGGAACTCGTGTGCACTGTTGGTGGGAATGTAAATTGGTTCACCCACTATGGAAACTAGTATGGAGATTCTTCAGAAAATGTAAAATGGAACTATAATATTATCCATAAATTCCACTTCTGGGTATATACTTGAAGGAAATGAAGGCACTATCTTAATTTTTTTAATGTTTATTTATATTTGAGAGAGAGAGAGAAACAGAGAGACATATAGCGTGAACAGGGGAAGGACAGAGAGACAGAGAGAGAGACAGAATCTGAAGTAGGCTCCAGGCTCCAAGCTGTTAGCACAGAGCCCGACACGGGGTTCATCGCAGCATTATTTACAATAGCCAAAAGGTGAAAACAACCTAAGTGCCCACTGATAGATGAACAGAAAAAGAAGATGTAGTATGTGTGTGTGTGTGTGTGTGTGTGTGTGTGTGTGTGTGTGTGTATGTACGTATGTATATGTGTGTGTGTGTGTGTGTGTGTTCTATTTGAACATTACTTTCAAGATTTTATGAGTGGCTCTGAGCCATTGATCTACTTGGAGAATTAGGGTTGTATTACAACACAATTATGCTGATAAGAAAAACATGTAAAAATGGTTAATGTAAAAAAATAGTGTAGTTGAGATGAACTGACTGTTAATGAGACAAATGACCCAATGAAGAAATAGCAATAGAATTAACAAGGGATACTTGTTTTTGGATACCAGTCATCAAAGTGATCTTGTGGTGCCTGCAAACTTGTAGGAAGGGGAAATGAACCAAAAGTTCCACAGCACGATAATTGGGGGCTCATCATCTTTAGAAATAAGTTTAGAGTCTTGCTAATAGAGATAAAGTTTTTTCCATTAATGAGTTTAGGTTAAAGTTTGCAAATTCATGCCCTGAGGTCTGTAATGGGTCACAGACATCTTTGTTTGGTCTGTATAGTAGTTTAAAAATTGTGAAATTTCATATAAAAATCTGGCATGTTTTGGACAAACAGAAATCATTCCTTCATGTCAATCACTGGAGCTGGGTAGAAGTTGCTCTTCTTGGATAGGACTTGCATCCTCCAATTTGCCAGTTCGCATCCCTTCTTATTTTGAAACACTTGGCTTCCTTTATGGTCTAACATTACCTACCTGGCTTCTGTAAGCACTTGCGTTTGCAGATGGTGACTATTCTATTCCCAAAGGGGGGAATAGATTGTCTAGTAAAGGAGCCAGAAGACTGGGCTCTTGTTGATGGGAAAACTGAAAAGGAAACTCAAGGTCAGAATCCCCATTTATTGAAGATCATGATGCTAGAATGCACACTGAGTCTCTATGGCAATGACAGATATCATAAAGGTAGACTTTCTCTTGAAACTGTAGGACTCAGAGAGGCCCAAAGAGCTACACCTCTTTTTTGGAAGTGGATGGAAATTTCAATTGCTAGGGAGAGAAAAGTGGAATTTTTGGATTGAAAGACTTTTAAAGGAGATGACTGTTGCAGGCATAAATCTGAGGGTAGATAAACCCTTATCAGGACTAGATGGAGCCCCTAGCAGAATTATAGGTTATTTTTAAAATTCTCTAAATCAAAAAATGTGCTAATGACTATACCATTTTTTCTTTCATTAAGCATTTTGCAAAGTTTAAAAAGACCTTTAAATCCAGACCTAAGAGTATAGTTGCTGAGTCATTAGGTGTGCACATCTCCGACTTTGATAGAAAGTTCCAAATTATTCTCCCTACATCCCACTAGAATGAACCTTACACATGGTTCTACAGTCAACTGCTACTTGCTAATGTGAGGCTATGTACTTGTTGCCGATCTGATGGTTTTGAAATGATATCTCACTGTGGTTTTAACTTGCATTTTCTTGGGGCACCTGTGTGACTCAGTCGGTTGAGTGTCTGACTCTTGATTTCAGGATTTCAGTTTAGGTCATGATCTCATGGTCCTGGGATTGAGCCCAGCATCCAGCTCTGCGTCAGACTCCACACTGGGCATGGAGTCTGCTTAAGATTCTCTCTGTCTCTCTCTCCCCTCCCATCAGCCCCTCCCCAGCTCACGTGCACATGCATGTGTGTGCACACACACTTTCTCTCTCAAAAACAACAAGCAAATAAACAAGCAAAACCTTTCATTTTCCTGATTATTAACAGAGTTGAGCCTTTCCTATTTTCTCTTTTGTGAATGACTTATTTTTTTCAATAATTTTTCTATAGTGTTAGTTTTTTCCTATTGATATACATATATTCTGAATTAATCCCTTGAAGTTTATATGTGTTGTGAAGGTTTTCTCCTAGTTTACACTGACTTTTTACTTTTTTAAGTGTGTGTTTTGATGAGAAGTTTTATATTTTCATGTAGTTCAATCTATTAACCTCCCTCCTTTATAGTTTGTGCTTAGTTTTTGAAATATCAAGAGCCATTTGGCAATATTTCAACTGCTTTGCCTATATGGCACAATGCATTTTTATATACATATATACAAATATGTCAAAATAACAAATATGACTGAATTATACAGCTGTAACTAGCTTTAAATATTGTAATTAAAACTGTACAATTAAAATAAGCATGCTGGCCAATGGTTTTTAAAAAGTTTCACTTTGATATTTATTTAGCTTCTGAGCTACTGAATTCAATGGCCAGAGTGAAACAATTATCTGATGCTTGTGGGTGGTGACCTTGGAGAATCTCAGCCTCTTTCATCCCACCCTATTTTAGTCTTTAATAGCAGATATTTATCTCAATTTTAGATTTTATTATTTTCTTTAAAGTCATAATCTTAAAAAGCTTAAAATAGTACTGTTTCATGTGGAATAAAACTTCATATTCTCAGCATGTTTTCTTTCTTAGTGATTTCCACTTTAGCCTTAAATATAATTGCATAAGCTCTTAACTAAATTGTTGTTTTTATTTAGTGCTATGTAAAAGCAATAGGAAAGGGAAAATACAGAGCCCAAATTAACCATAACTACCTCTATTTTCTGAGGAAGGCAGCATACTTCATATCAGCAAAAAAAGAAATCTCTCATGATTTTATTTATTTGGGTCCTTTCTCTTTTCTTTTTGTTAAGTCTAGCTAGAAGTTTATCAATTTTGCTAATTCTTTCAAAGAACCAGCTTCAGTTTTGTTTCTACTGGGTTTTTGTTGTTGTTGTTGTTGTTGTTGTTGTTGTTTCTATATCATTTATTTCTGCTCTAATTGTTATTATGTCCCTTCCTCTGCTGGCTTTGGGCTTTATTTGTTGTTCTTTTCCAGCTTCTTTAGGTGTAAGGTTAGGTTGTATATCTGAAACTTTTCTTCCTTTATGATTAAGGCCTGCACTGCTATATACTTCCCTCTTATGACCACCTTTACTACATCCCAAAGGTTTTGGACTGTTGTGGTTTTATTTTTATTGGCTGCCATGTATTTTTTCATTTCTTCTTTAATTTGCTGGTTAACCCATTCACTCTTTAGTAGTTCTTTAGTGTTTTAGTGGTTTAGTGTTCTTTAACCTCTGTTATTTGTGGTCTTTCGAAATTTTTTCTTGTGGTTGAATTCAAGTTTCATAGTATTGTGGTCTGAAAATATGCATCTCAATCTTTTTGTACTGGTTGAAGCCTGATATGTGACCCAGTATGTGATCTATTCTGGAGAATGTTCCATGTGCATTTGAAAAGAATGTATAGCCTGCTGCTTTAGGGTGAAACCAAAGCAAAACAAACAAACAAAAAAAGTATTGAGACTACATCAAAATAAAAACTTCTGCACAGTGAAGGAAAACAATCAACAAAACTAAAAGGCAATTTACAGAATGGGAGAAGATATTTGTAAATGACATATCACATAAAGGGCTAGTATCCAAAATCTATAAAGAATTTACCAAACTCAACATCCAAAAAGCAAATACTCCAGTGAAGAAATGGGCAGCTACTTGAATAGACACTTCTCCAAAGAAGACATACAAATGGCTAACAGACACATGAAAAAAGGTTCAACATTCTCAACATCACTCATCATCAGGAAATACAAATCAGAACCACAATGAGATACTGCCTCACACCTGTTAGAATTGCTAAAATGAACACAGGAAACAACAGATATTGGTGAGGATGCAAAGAGGAACACTCTTGCACTCTTGGTGGGAATGCAAATTTGTGCAGCCACTCTAGAAAACAGTGTGGAGGTTCCTAAGAGTGTAAAGATAGAAATACCTTATGACTCAGCAATTGCATTACTAGGTATTTATTCAAAGGACACAAAAATACTGATTCAAAGGGGCACATGCACCCCAATGTTTATAACAGCACTATCAACAATAGCCAAATCATGGAAAGAGCCCAAATATCCATCTACTGGTGAATGGATAAAGAAGATGTGGTGTGTGTGTGTGTGTGTGTGTGTGTGTGTGTGTGTCTGTGTGTCTGTGTATACACTCAGCCATCAAAAAGAATGAAATCTTGCCAACCGCAATGATGTGGATGGAACTAGAGTGTATTATGCTAAGCGAAAAAAGTTAGAGAAAGAAAAATATATGATTTTGCTCATATGTGTAATTTAAGAAACAAAACAGATGAATATAGAGGAAGGGAGGAGAAATAAAATAAGATAAAAACAGGGAGAGAGGCAAACCATAAAAGATACTTAACTATAGAAAACAAACAGAGGGTTGTTGGAGGGTAGGTGGGCAGAGGGATGGGATAAATGGGTGATGGGCATTAAGGAGGGTGCTTGTTGGGATGAGCACTGGGTATTATATGTAATTGATGAATCACTAAATTCTACTCCTGAAATTAATACTACACTATGTGTTAACTAACTTGAAGCTAAATAAAATCTTGGGGAAAAAAAGAAAATCTCTCTGGCTTTTTCTCCTAACGTACACTAATGGAAGAGAGAGAAGTTTTCAAGATTCCAGTTTAACAGAGCCTTTGAATATTCAAATGGAGTCCCAGAGCTGAGTTCTCCAGAGGAAAGGGCAGAGATTTGGGGGTGGAGGACAGAGAAGAAGAAAGGGAAAGAGAGGGCTAAATAGTTTGGTAGAAGGCTGGAGCCTGAACTGGTAAATATGTTCAAGGAACTTTTTAAGGAAAAAGATTGGAGATTCAAGATGACCCCACCCTCATTATTAACTCAGATCAAAATAGGATCAAAAATGGGAACAGCTGATCTCAGCTTTCGTGGGGTCAGATGGGGCAGATATGTTCGGAGAATCCATTCTGTCTGTCAGTTGGTACTGGCTATCAACTTGGGAACTCTGTATGGCCTTTTATCATCCAGACGCATCTACTTTCCAGGTGGCCTCTCCAACAAGCCTGGACTTGTCTACATAGCAGTTAGCTTCATAGAGGGCAGAAACAGAAGCTTCAGGGCCTCATAAGACCAAGAAATCACAGTGTTTGTTGCACTGCATTCAACTGGTCAGAGAAATTCACAGGGCCTGTCCAGATTCAGAGAAAGAGGGAAGAGATTTTATCTCTTTGTTGGCAAAGTATAATTGCAAAATGGCATACAGGATGGAACAGATTGGTATGACCATCTGTGGAAACAACCTACCTTTACAAGTAGAAGCAAAAAGATCATGAATCCAAATACTCTCTGAGGCCATCTGTATTTTACAATCCAACAATAAGCCTGATGTTCAAATTATCCTTAGCAAGCTGTCTAATTAAGCCAAACAAGGTCAGAAGAGAGGTAAGGCAGTAAGTGGCTAACACAGACTGCTTTTACTATATTCCTGTATGTACTTATTTAACCATTTCGAGAGACAAAACACCTCAGACATGACCTGTTCCCTGATGAATGGCTCTAAATTCTGGAGAAGTCTTCCATTTGCAAAGGTTTGGCTGCCTTTCTGGACTCCTCCCATGATCAGATATCTGTCCTCTGGAGCCACTCACAAGAAACCTACCTCCTTACAAGTATGGCTGACTATATTCAGATTTAGATGTTTTAAGATTTTTTTCTTTTTCCTTTTTTTAGTGTCTATTTCTTTTTATTACTAAGTATAATTTATTGTCAGATTGGTTTCTATACAACACCCAGTGCTCATCCCAACAGGTGCCCTCCTCAATGACCATCACCCACTTTCCCTTTTCCCTCCCATCCCCCACCAACCCTCAGTTTTTTCTCAGTATTTAAGAGTCTCTTATGGTTTGCCTCCTTCCCTCTCTGTAACTATTGTTTTCCCCTTTCCCTCCCCCATGGTCTTCTGTTAAGTTCCTCAGGATCCACATATGAGTGAAAACATATGGTATCTGTCTTTCTCTGCCTGACTTATTTCACTTAACATAATACCCTCCAGTTCCATGCACATTGCTGCAAATGGCCAGATTTCATTCTTTCTCATTGCCAAGTAGTATTCCAATGTATATATAAACCACATCTTCTTTATCCATTCATCAGTTGATGGATATTTAGGCTCTTTCCATAATTTGGCTATTGTTGAAAAAGCTGCTATAAATATTGGGGTACATGTGCACCTCTGCATCAGCACTCCTGTATCCCTTGGGTAAATTCTTACCAGTGCTATTGCTGGGTCATAGGGTAGTTCTATTTTTAATTTTTTGAGGAACCTCCACACTGTTTCCCAGAGCTGCTGCACACTGTTTTCCAGAGTGGCTGCACCAGTTTGCATTCCACCAACAGTGCAAGAGGGTTCCCTTTTCTCTGCATCCTTGCCAACATCTGTTGTTTACGGAGTTGTTAATTTTAGTTACTCTGACCAGTATGAGGTGGTATGTCAATGTAGTTTTGATTTGTATTCCCCTGATGATAAGTGATGTTGAGCATCTTTTCATGTGTCTGTTAGCCATCTGGATGTCTTCTTTGGAAAAGTGTCTGTTCATGTCTTCTGCCCATTTCTTCACTGGATTATTTGTTTTTCAGATGTTGAATTTGGTAAGTTCTTTATAGATTTTGGATACTAACCCTTTATCCAATATATCATTTACAAATATAAAATATTTTTTTGACTCAACATCCACCAACTTATTTACTTGTCTATCCCAAGTCACTATTTCCAGAAACATGTGTTTGTGTATTTAACATATAACTCAGTGAACAAATTTTGCCCAGTATGCTATGTTTGAGAAGAGCACGTAAGAGATTATAGAAAGTTTTTAAGTATCTGACAGTGCAAATAAATGAGCTGTTTACTGGAAATGTACCAAACATTTGCCTGGCTTAACTTTCAGTTTGATCTTGGGGAAATCCAGGGAATTTTGTCGTGTCCAGACTTTTTCAAAACTTATTTGCTGCTTACAAAATAATTATCTAATCGTGGCATCTTCCATAGCTTGTATTCAGTAGGTGGTATAAGTGGGGATCAGTAATGCACAAATTCTAAGAAAAGCTGAAGGCAAAGTTTGCTGTTATAACTGATGAATACACTGCCCAGATACAAAAAAGTTGGTTTGATGCCTTGTGTGCCAAAATGAAAAATAGGGAGCAGCATATAAGGCTGGCTGAAGAATCATTTCTCTGTGTGGATTGTGCTTACGTAAGAAGGTGCCTCAGACCCAAAATTAGGATGAAGCTTTTACTAGTCAGGGCAGATGGCTATAAAAAGATAAGAATAATGAAAAGCTACAACCCATAAGAAGAACAAGAACTTAATCACAGCCTTATCAACTCACAACAAGGGGTCATGTCTTATATGCCTTAGTCATGTCTTATCGTATTAAGACAACAACCCCAAATTTTCCTGGCAACGGCTTTTGGTGCCAATATTTTGGTCTTTAGCCTCTGAGTACCAGCCCCCTAATAAAATCAGAAAGCTTTCAAATGTGTGTATGTGTTTATTTTATAAATAGAAATACATTTGAGAATATATCAAAGGAGAGAAGTATTTATCTCACCACACAGTAAAGGACTTTAAAAATACTCATTGTTGTATAATGTTTTTTAAAGCATTAAAGGAAGTGGGACAGTTGCTTTGAATCTATGAAGAATAACACATGTATAATTAATGACTTTCCTCTTTTATTTGTATTGTACTTGCTTAAATTTTTTTCAGGCTTAGTAGAAGAGCTATATATAGGGGAAAATAATGTGTATATGTAATAATAAAGACTTCATGGGGACTATTAGAGAATCAAAAATAGTACTATGCAAACAATTAGTTTGAAGATAGTTCCAGATATTTCTTTCCATTCACCTTTCATCATTAGTGCATAAGTGATGTGAGAAGATCTTTAAAAATAAATAAGCCAAAGTTGTCCTGGTTGAACACAAAAAAAGTGAGAATACATAATTTTCCTAAATACATCGTATAAAACATGACCCTTTGTTATGGGTAAATAAGAGGATAGAAGATTGTCAGAATTACAGAAATCTTTTTTTAAAATTGATTCTGAAAATGATGGTGATGGCTGTACAACAATATGAATGTACTGAATGCCTCTGACTTGTACAATTTAAAATAGTTAAAATGGTAAATTTTGTTTTATTTATTTTACTGTAATTTTTAAAATGCCCTTTCAAAATAAAACCCACAATACATCTAAATGTGCCTAAAAATCTTCTTGGGTAGGAATCTAAAATCTAAATCAGATTTTAGGCAGAAAGAAAAAAAGGATAATCCCAAAGTGAATTTGCCAGGATTGTCTATTCTTTTCTTTGTTAACAACCTGCAAAATGTTTGCTAATTTCTGGGCAAGTGTGAGTTTCACTGGCACAAGTAAGAAAGAAGTGATGTGCTCTTGAGCCCAGGCAGACTTATACTCAGGTTATCTTTGGGAATTTTAATCGGTCTGAGTTCACTGTTGAACCAGTTGCAGACAGGAGCAGGCAAGTTCAAGAGTTACAGATGCTCAGAGTGTCCAGAGAGTCAGCTGATTGTAAATGGGACTGGTACAAGTGGCCCTTTATGCGAGATCCCTGCTGGTAACACAGAGGCACAATCCCCCATTCATTTGTTCCTTTGGACGTTTGTGGTCTTGGGGCCTTTTGGATATTTATTGCTTCAGATGACAGAAAATAGGAGTGGGTGAATCTGATAGTAGGGTTTTCTTAGACCAGGGAAAAGGTTGGGTTAAAAATAAAATACCAAGGGGCACCTGGGTGGCTCGGTCGGTTAAGCATCTGAGCTCAGCTCAGGTCATGATCTCACGGTTTGTGAGTTTGAGCACCACATCGGGCTCTGTGCTGATAGCTTGGAGCCTGGAGCCTGCTTTGGATTGTGTGTGTCTCTCTCTCTACCCCTTACCTGCTTGCGCTCTCTCTCTCTTAAAAATAAACATTTTAAAAAATAAAATAACAAAAGCAACAAGTGGGAAAGGCAGACACCACCAGGCAGTGTATATCCTGAATAAATAATTCCAGATTTAACCTTAAAATGTAGGCTGATCTGGCACAAGTCCAGGCCTGGGGACAGATTATATTAGACCATCACAGACTGTAATAGGAATAATTAAGAAGCCTGATATCCTGGCTTTCTCGTAATTACCAGATAGCTCAGCTGATGTGGTTGGAACCCAGGTTAGGGAAGCACCTGATGATTCTTGGGTAGAGAAGTTTCTACATTCACCTACAATGGAAAAGTACAAATCAAAAGGGTTTATATCATTGGGGGTTGAGATGCAAATCAGTTGTGCCACTGGGGAGGGGATGGGGGAGTCTAACTACAAGAAGCTGTCACAAGATTGTCCAGGGTATTCTCTAAAGCATTGCATCCCACTCAAATTTTAACATATGTATGGATTAAGCAGGGACCTGTCAAAATACTGTTTTTGATTCAGTAGGTTGTACATTTCTAACAAACTTCCAGGTGATGCTGATGCTATTGGTCTGAGGACCACACTTCATGTAGAAAGACTCTAAAAAGCTTGGGGCCAACTAAGTGGAGACTAGCATGATCCCAGTTAGACTTAGTAGTTCTACTAACTGAAAGTTTAAAAATGTAACTTTTGATTTAAAGAATTGATTACAGGGGCACCTGGGTGGCTCAGTTGGTTAAGCGTTCGACTTCGGCTCAGGTCATGATCTCACGGTTCATGGGTTCAAGCCCTGTATTGGGCGCTGTAACGACAGTTCAAAACCTGGAGCTTGCTTTAGATTCTGTGTCTCCCTCTTTCTCTGTCCCTTCCCACTTGTGCCCTGTCTCTTTCTGTCTCTCAAAAATAAATAAAAACATTAAAAAAATCTATTACAAACATGAAATTCTAACTTTAACAAATTGCTCTGAAATCATTCATACTTCTTAGGCTAGAGCTAGTTGATCTCAACTGGAAGAAGGTACCACTTCCAGCAGGGCATTCAGAAATGTATAGAGGGTGTTATTGCTTGCCATGATAACATAGAAGTGCTACTGTCATTTGGTACCTGGAGGCCCAGGACTCTCATTGTCTGATAATACATGGGAAAATTCCAAACAAAGAATTGTCCCATCCAAATGCTAAGAAAGCCCCCACTAGCTATCTGACCAACACCAGTGGAGACAAATGTACCCATTCCTGAAACCTCGGCCAGTTAGTTCTTTCAACATATTTAAAGTTTTATATCCTGGAACAGTAGACCCTACTCATTTGTTTTAGCTCATATTTTTAGAGTTTTGGCAGACTTTAGGATTTTCCAGTGGGAAGCAAGGCCTTTCTGTCTACGTGGTACCATAACTTGATAAAGTCATGGCCATTCCCACAACAGAGAATGAGTCCAACAGGAAGGACTTCAGAAAGTCCTACAGAATCTGGATTGATCAATATTCCACATGAAAAATCAGAAAAGGGAACTTCCAGAGTCCACCTTGAGGTGACAACACTCTCAAATGCTCTTGCTGGTGCTCACCTTACTCCAAACCTGGTGCTATGACCAGGGTGCCTAACTCCAAACACAAATGCCTCCAATGCTTTTGGGTCTATCAAATTCCCACCAAATTCTTCTTCCACAAAATGGAGAGTCCCACAGTACTCAATTTGTGGGTCATAAAAGCTTTCCCAAGGTCAAACAGATTCTGACCTCTGATCCCAACAGATAGTGTCAAATATTACCATGTGTGTATTGGAAATTCTTGTGGTAACTTAGTTGTGGTATAAAAAACAGATATGAGAAATAAATACAGATATGAGAAATAAAATAGGGAAATGAAGAAGTGACTTAGGGCAGTGTTCAGGAAGGATGATGCAGGAAGAGATTATTGAAAAGGAAAACCCAAATCAACTTAGTGTGATAGGAAAGAGGCCTTGACAGCTGTTATTTCAGAGACTAGTTTTAAAAAAAGATGAAATAATATTTCAATAAGCATATTGCAATAAGTATATTGGGTACAATGTAAGGAAAAAATTGTATAGCTTTTTGAACTTCCACATTAAGTTCAAGAGATGGGAAACTCCTAAAAGGATTTGGCAGGGTCAGTCTGATTCTGTCTGGGAAAGCTTTCTTCATCTGGTCTTGGTCTTGGGTATTGCTAAATAGATGGGAAATGTCTCAGGGACCCCAGGGGAGCAGTTTCTGTGCCAAGTCTCCAAGTCCCCCCTGACCACACTGCAATGACCCAAAGGAGATACTATTTTTTTTTAATTTAACTTTTTAAAAATTTTATTTAAATCCGAGCTAGTTAGCATATAGTGTAGTAATGGTTTCAGGAGTAGAACTTAGTGATTCATTACTTACACACAACACCCAGTGCTCATCCCAACAAGTGCCCTCCTTAATGCCCATCACCCATGTAGGCCATCCCCCCACCCAACACCCCTCCATCAATCCTCAGTTTTTCTGTATTTAAGAATCTCTTATGATTTGCCTCCCTTTCTGTTTTTATCTTATTTTTCCCGAAGGAGATACTCTGACACTGATCACTACATTCTAAAAACTCTAAGATGGTTAAAATGTTGACTTGATAAAAAATTAGTTTCATAAGTAAAATAATGTGTACATAACACCCATAATCATCTGTATCCATGTACATTGTGTACAATAATGCTGGATGAGTATTGGCTGCACTGGTGCCAACTTAGCTTCAAAAACTAGTAGCTCTCTATGTTGGTGAATGTTCTCTTAAAATGGTTTGTGGAAGTTCTTCTGAAATGGTGCCACCAGCTCCAGTGTACAAGACTTAACAAGAATTGGACAGAACTTCTTTTGCAGGAAAAGGTTTCACGGGCAACTGTGAGCCCTGGAAGGAATTTCAGGGCAGGAGAAAGCCATGCAGAGAAGGCTGTGTCTGCCTAGCTCTGCCTTGACTTTGATTTCTGTTAAGTTCTGTACCTGGGTTACAGCAGGTGTGTGTGTGTGTGTATGTGTGTGCACATGCACATATATGTGTATACTTCCTGTCAACCTGTAACCTACTTGCAATGATATAAGCCACAGTTTGCATGTGAAGAGAAAACATCATTTCTTATTTTGTTTATATAATTTCTTGCCTTCTTTAAATACTTCCTATTTCTAGCAGGGAAACAAAGCAAACAAACCAACAGAACCCAACTAAAAGGCGCATCAAGTTTAAACCTCAGATGCACACAATACTTTAAATTACCCTGTGGACACTAATCAGCTTCCCAGTTTCCTTTTGCCAGGGGTACTCATCTGCTATTGTCTTTCTCTGGGTCCTAGTGATACCCTTGGCTGCCTGGTTGCTGGGGTCCTGCTGGCTTCTGAGCTGAGGCCTGGAGCTGGTAGATTCGTGGTGGGACCTGTAAGCTCAGGAGCCATTTGTATGGGGCATGGGCCCTGAGACCCTGTTTCTCCTCCATCTAGTGTCCTCCATGCCACCCTGTTGGGCCCTCTGCAGCCTGGCATCACCACACTACCATTGACTCAGGGCCAGCCCAGTGGATCTCAGCTCAGCTCCGTGCTGGGTTCAGAACTCTCTGCCTGACCACTCAGTGCTCTTAAGTAGGCAGGGTCACCTCATGTTGGCTCAAGGGACTCCACTCAGGTGCTCCTTGTGGAGCCCAGGCATCCTGCGTCCCTTCCTGCTGGAAATCCATGAAGCATGTTCAACGCCTACATCAGGTTGACCACTGGGGCGGACCCTTCTTGCTCTTCTTCTACCAACCACCCTTCAGAGGGAAGGAGGAAGGCTTTCTTTTACACCTCCTTTATGAGACCTTTTTTCTACCGGACAGAAGAAGGCCCCAAGGGCCAGCAGAGACAGACAACAGGACTCTCTTCTCTCGTTAGCATATGGTTTAAGCTGTAAGTCAAGTGTAGGCCATTTAAATAGCAGGCAAAAAAAAAAAATCAACCAAATCCTCAAAGCCTGGATTTCAAGTCTAGTATCTTGCCAAAGAGGGAACATACTTGGCAATAAGCCTTTTGACTCTATTTCATTAGAATGAAATATGTTTTAAGGATAAGTGTATTGGTTTTATATATTTAAAATAATATGTTTCATTACAACTGTTTTATAGGGTCTTGCAGGGAAAAATAAGACCAAGCCAACAAAGAAATATATAATTCAATAGCTGTAATGGACAAAGAGAACCATTTACTTAAGAATGGCTTTCCACAAATTAGGTATTAATCATATTTTGAATATTATCTGTATGTTTGACCATGGCTGCACAATTAGAATGTTGGTCACTACTTCTACATGCATTTGTATTTGCCAGTAATTCCCCTGTCTTCTTTTCAACCTCCCACTACTAATTTATGTTGACCCTCAAAAAAGAAAATGAGTACTTGAATGTCAGGGCATGTGACTTGCATTCTAGGACATATTGTAACTTCCAGAGCACTGACTCAGCAATCTAATGGTTTAGCCTTCATACTCCTGACAGCTGTTTATTTCTTTCAATGTAATTTCTGAGAAAAATATCCAGAAGGGATTTGCTGCCCTAGATCTATCAGAAAACATATTTAAGATATCCTGTAGTTTTATAATACAAAAGTCTAACAGTGAACAATCATATCATAAAGGGTTATGATTTCAGTAACAGTTTATCAGGCATAAAGGTGTTTAAAGCACCCACCTGAAACTTTGCAGAGATTTAAGAAGATAATGCATGGGAACAGTAGAAGCTAAGAAATGTTTCCAATACTATTTTAAGACAATCAGAGAATAATGGAATTTGAAAGAAACTTCAAGATTATCTGATTCAGATCCCCACTTTCTGCACCTAGAAAAGTTTACTTATTGACTTCTACTAGAGCAAGTAGGGCTGTTCAAAGATCAGAAAGCCTTGAGATCACAGTTGGTGACTGCAAACGGAACCCAGGTCAAAAAGTCTGAGTACATCAGGCTCAGATTGCAACAGACCAAATTGGGACCTAGAGGCAAAATTAATCCCCAGAGAGAAAGACTGAAGCAGATAGGCTTCCAGAAGTCAGTAGCTCCAGCAGGCAGGAGAAAGCATAGACAGCAGTTTGCATCTACCTGGTAACTCTGACAAGTCTTCTGACACCCATTCTGCCTCCCTAAGTGCTTCAGGTTTGAAACAATTACTGAAGACAACTAAAACAAAAATAGTAAAAAAATCAACAAAAGAATGAAAACGATACACTAGAAAATATCTACTTACTACAAAAGAAGGCAGTGGGGAAGAATAAAAGAACAAAACAAATATGCAAATGGCAGAGATAGTTTCAACAAGACAAATTTAAAAAATAAACGTGAATGGATTAAACACGCCAACCAAAAGGCAGAGATGTCAGATTAGAATTAAGATCCAAGATCCAGCAATATGCTGCTGATAAGAGATACACTTTAGATTCAGAGGATTAAAGTAAAGAGATATAATGTGCAAACAGTAACAATAAGAGAGCTGAAGTGGCTACATTAATAAAAGATAAAATACACTTGAAGACAAAAAAGTTATGAAATGCAAATAGAAACTTAACATTTAAAAAAAAAACTAAAATTGATGGTTTGCATTAGACTTCATTCTTTGTGTTGTACAGTACTATGCATTTTAACGACTGCCTTATATCATATATGCACCATTACAGTATCATACAGAATAGTGTCACCACCCTAAAAATTGATCTCTGTCCCACCTGTCAATCTCTCTCCCTCTCCCCATGAAACGTTGGCAACCACTGATGTTTTCACTGTCTCCAAAATTTTTTCTTTTCCAGAATGTCACGTAAGTATCATACTTTATATAGCCTTTTCAGACTGGCTTCTTTCACTTAGCAATATTCACTTAAGTTTCCTCCATGTCTTTCTGTAGTTCTATAGCTCACTTCTTTTTATTGCTAAATAATAATCTTTGTATGTATGTCCCACAGTTTATTTATCCATTCATCTATTAAAGGACATCTTGATTGCTTCCAAGTTTTGGCAATTATGAATAAACTGTTTTGTGCAGATTTTTGCATGCACTTAAATTTTCAACTCATTTAACTAAATACCAAAAGTTTGATTGCTGGATCATATGGTAAGAGTATGCTTAGCTTTGTAAGAAGCTGCCAAACTGTCTTCCATAGCAGACATTTTTTTGATCATTGTTTTTTTTTTCCTTTGAAGTGTAGTTGATGCATAATATATTAGTTTCAATGATTCTATAGTGTGTCACCATTTATATATCTTACAAAGCAATCACAATGGCAAATCTAGCTACTGTTTGTCACCTTACAACGTTGTTACATATTATTAACAATATTCTCCATGTTGTACATTGCATCCTCATGTCTTATTTATTTTATAAGTGGAAATTTGTATCTTTTTTTTTTTTTTTTAAATTTTTTTTTCAATGTTTTTTATTTATTTTTGGGACAGAGAGAGACAGAGCATGAACGGGGGAGGGGCAGAGAGAGAGGGAGACACAGAATCGGAAACAGGCTCCAGGCTCCGAGCCATCAGCCCAGAGCCCGACGCGGGGCTCGAACTCACGGACCGCGAGATCGTGACCTGGCTGAAGTCGGACGCTTAACCGACTGCGCCACCCAGGCGCCCCGGAAATTTGTATCTTTTAATCCCCTTTCCTTATTTTGCTCCTTCCTCCCCCCCACTCTGAAAATCACCAAATTGTTCTCTGTATATATGAGTTGGTTTCTGTTTTGTTTTTAGATTCCACACATAAGTGAAATCATACAGTATTTGTCTTTGTCTGACTTATTTAACTTAGCATAATATCCCCTAGGTTCATCCATGTTGTTGCAAATGGCAAGATTTCATTCTTTTTTTTTTTTTTGCAGCTGAGTAATATTGATGGACACTTAGTTGTTTCCATGTCTTGGCTATTGTAAATAATGCTGCAATGAACATGGGGTGCATATATCTTTACAAATTAATGTATTCTTTTTCCTCAGATAAATACCCAGAAGGGAACTGCTAGATTCAATGGTCATTCTATTTTTAATTTTTTTAGGAAACTCCATACTGTTTTTCATAATGGCTGTACCATTTTGCATCCCCACTAGCAGTGCACCAGGGACATCCTTGTGAATTACTCTTTTTGACAACAGCTATTTTGACAGGTGTGAGGTGATATCTCATTGTGGCTTTGACTTACATTTCCCTGATGTTTAGTAATGGTGAGCATATCATGTGTCTGTTGGCCATCTGTATGTCTTCTTTGGAGAAATATCTTTTCACTTCCTCCTCCCATTTTTAATTGGATTTTTTTTTATATTGAGTTATGTGAGCTCTTTATATATTTTGCATGTTAACTCCTTATCAGTTATATCATTTGCAAACATCTCCTATTCAGTAGGTTGTCTTGTCATTTTGTTGAAGGTTTCCTTTGCTGTGCAAAAGCTTTTTAGTTTGATGCAGTCCCATATTTTTATATTTACTTTTGTTTCCTTTGCCTAAAGAGACAGATCCAAAAAATTATTGCTCATACTGATGTTCAAGAGCTTACTGCCTATGTTTTCTTCTAGAATTGTTATGGTTTCTTGTCTTCTAATTAAGCCTTAAATCCATTTTGAGTTTATTTTTAATAAATAAATTTAATAATAATTAATATTAAATTAATAATTAATAACAATTAATAATTAATAATCAAAGTAATAATAATTTAAATAAATAAATAAATCGTGTGAAAAGTTGTACACTTTCACTTTTTTGCTTGTAGGTGTCCATTTTCCCTGACAACACTTATGTTCTTGCTTTCTTTGTCAAAGATTAATTGACTGTATAAGGATGGGCTTATATCTGGACTTTCTATTCTGTTCTATTGACCTATGTGTCTATTTCTGTGTCAATACACTATTTTTATTAATATGCCTTTGGAGGATAGTTAGAGATCAGAGAGGGTGATACCACCAGATTTATTCTTCTTTCTCAAGATTGCTTTGGCTGGCTATTTGGGGTCTTTCATGGTTCCTTACAAATTTTAGGATTCTTTTTTAGTTCTCTGAAAGATGCCATTGGTATTTTGTTAGGGACTGCATTGAATCTGGATATTGCTTTGGGTAGTAAGGACATGTTAACAATATTAATTATTCCAATCTACCAGCATGATATATTTTCCATTTATTTCAGTCTTCTTCAATTTCTTTCATCAATGCCTTATATTTTTTCAAAGTAAAAATCTTTCACCTCCTTGGTTTAAATACATTCCTAAGTATTTTATTATTTTTGATATAATTGTAAATGGGATTTTCCTTAATTTGTCTTTCTGGTAGTTCATATTTAGTGAACAGAAATGGAACAGATTTATGTATTTAATTTTGTATCCCACTCAATTTGCTTACTAGTTCTAATAGTTTTTTGCTAAAGTCTTTACAGGTTTCTCTATATAGTATCATGTTATCTGTAAATAGTGACACTTTTACCTGTCTTTCAATTTGGATGCATTTCCTTTTTCTTATATAATTGCTGTGGCTAGTACTGCCAGTAGTATATTGAATAAAAGTGGTGAGAGGGGGCATCCTTACTTTGTTTCTGAGTGTAGAGCAGAAATTTTCAGCTTTCACCACTGAGTATGATGTTACCTATGGATATCTCATATATGACCTTTATTATGTTAGTACATTCCTTCTATACCCACTTTGTTGAGAGTTTTTATCATAAATGGATGTTGAATTTTGACAAATATTTTTTATGCATCTATTAAGATAATCATATGATTTTTATCCTTCATTTGGTTAATGTGGTGTATCACATTAACTGATTTGTGGATGTTGAAACATCCTTGAATTGCTTGAATAAATGCCACTTGATCACAAAATGTGATCTTTTTAATATATTGTACCCAGTTTGCTAATATTTTATTGAGGATTTTTACATCTATGTTCATCAGGGAAATTGGCCTATAATTTCCTTTTTCTTGTGGCATCCTTGTCTGGCTTTGGTATTTGGCTAATGCTGGCCTTGTAAAATGAGTTTGGAAGAGTTCCCTCCTCTTATGTTTTTTAGAAGACTTTGAGAAGGTTCTTTGAATGTTTCTTCTTTGGATGTTTGAAAGAATCCACCAATGAAGCTCGCTGGTCCTAGACTTTTGTTTGTTGGGAGGTTTTTGATTACTGATTCAATTTCTTTACTAGTGATCAGTATTCAGATTTTCTTTTTCATCATGATTCAGTCTTGGTAGATTATGGGTTTCCAGGAATTTCTCTATTTATTTTAGGTTTTCCAATTTGTTGGTGTATAATTGTTCATATCAGTCTTTTATGATCCTTTGTATTTTTGTGGTATCAGTTGCAACATCTCATCTTTCATTTCTGATTTTATTTATTTGAGTCTCCTCCCTTTCTGTGTCTATCTCTGTCTCTTTCTCAGTGGATCTAGCCAAAAGTTTGTCAATTTTGTTTACTTTTTAAAGAACAAGCTCTTATTTTCATTGATCTTTTAAAATTGTCTTTTAATTTATTTCTGCTGTAATCTTTCTTATTTCCTTCTTTCTGTTACTTTTGGGTTTTGCTTGTTCTTTTTCTAGTTCTTTGTACTATAAATTAGATTGCTTATTTGAGACTTTTTTTTTAATCAAAGTCTTCAAAGAAGCAGTGGTTTATTATTATACATGTAATTTACCTATATAAATGATAGAATAGGATACCCCAGTAAGCATCATGGAAAGTCTTTCTTAATAGACTCCCTGAGGCCTTTGTCATGGCCTTTCTCCAGAGAAAGCAGGGCAGGGCAGCACAGCCTGCACAGGGACCATCTTTATCTTCTGCGGTTTCACTATGTCCTTCTACCTTTGGTTCTCTGGTCAACCAGAGGCTTCTGGGAAGTTCCAAGAAGCTCCTTTACTCTGAAACAAAATCTTGAAGACTAGATAGTCCCAAAAAGATTTTAAATAGATGGCTTTATTTAGTACTGTCTGTATAGATTCTAACACGATATGAATTAGACCATGTTGAATTCATTTGCTTATTTGAAACCTGGATTCTGCCAGCTTACATGTCTCTATTTTATTGTGTTAATACTTTATTAAATGCTTTCAGTAAAATTTGATTTTAGAGTATTTTGGATTTTTACACTGAAATAAAGGAAAAATTTACTTTTTAGAATGTGAGATCCTTTGGAAATCCTGGGTATGTAATGAGAAGATTGGTACTCGATAACATTGAAATCTGTGGTTCCTTTTTTCATGGAAACATATCAGAATTTATGTTTTATTTATATTTAATACTTTAAGGCAGTAAAAAAACAATATTAGGTTATAGAGGAAAATCAGATTAACATGAACAATGACTTTGTTATGAAGCCATTATTCTTAGTCAAGAAGCAGGTTTTGTGCCGACCTAATCTTTTTTTTTCTTATTAACTTGTTTTACTTTTTTAAATTTACATCCAAACTATTTAGTATATAGTGCAACAATGATTTCAGGAGTAGATTCCTTAGTGCCCCTTACCCATTTAGCCCATCCCCCTTTCACAACCCCTCCCATAACCCTCAGTTTGTTTTCCATATTTATGAGTCTCTTATGTTTTGTCCCCCTCTCTGTTTTTATATTATTTTTGTTTCCCTTCCCTTATGTTCATCTGTTTTGTCTCTTAATGTCCTCATATGAGTGAAGTCATATGATTTTTGTCTTTCTCTGACTAATTTCACTTAGC
>NW_026057582.1:123850689-123990624 GCF_023721935.1 Panthera uncia
CACACACACACACACACACACACACACACACACACACAAACAAAACACAAAACCCTGAAGGAAATCACTGCCTGGTTTTCCCTCAAATCCCAAGGTCCTTGGGCAGCCCAACTTTTCATTTCCATCTCTCAGAGCCTTCTAATGGTTGCTTTATGTATTTTTTTAAATTTATTTTGAAAGGGTGTGGGGGAGGGAGAGAGAAAGAGAAACCCAAGCAGGCTCCACACTGATTGCACAGAGCCTGACGTGGGACTCAATCTCGTAAGATCGTGACTTGAGCCAAAATCAAGAGTCAAGATGCTTAACTGAGCCACCCAGGTGCCCCTTTATGTGTTTTGTTCAGAGTTTTGGATGCAAACAGTGGGGGCAATAAGGTGAAATGCGATTACTCCAATTTGTCTGGAACCAGAAGCTGTGAATTATCTGTTACTGTGATTAAAAATAATGTTCTTTATTTCTGTATAGATCCAAGTTTCCACCTGCCATCATACTACATGTAATAAAGAATAGGATTCCACTTTTGATGTTGGACCACTTACAGCTTGCAAGCCCCACTCCTTCTTCTGTTTTTGCCCCACATCTGGGGCAAAAGCCAATAGAAAGCTGGTCCTGAAAGAAATCCTGTACATTCCTTCTGATGGTGCCAACAGGAAGTTCAAACCACACAAACTCCAGCCTGAGTGCCTGAATCCTTTCCTTGGCCCCACCCTCAGCCACAGTGTAAGCCAGAGTCACTGACCCCACTTTGCTCTTGTCATTTGGACTGGCTTGTGCCTTCTCTCCTCTCCTCAGGAAATTCCGTGAATAATAAATCTTTCCATATCTTCTTGGTGTATGTGGCACTCATTATCAGTCTCAACATCTCAACTATTCTAGGACGGTGGTGGGGGAGGGTTCATCCTGCCCTGCTTGGGGTGACTATCACTCCTGCTTCAAGAAGTCTTTTAACAGTTCTTATTATGCAGGTCTGCGGCCAGTGAATTCTCTCAGCTTTTGTTTGTTTGAAAATGTCTGTGTTTTACCTTAACTTTGAAAGGTATTTTCACAGAGTACAGAATTCTGAGTTGACAGATTTTTTTTTTCTTTCAGCATTTCTAAAGATGCCATTCTATTGTATTTGAGCTCACATAGTTTCTGATTAGAAGTGCTCTGTAACTCTTTCTTCACTCTTCTGTGTGTAACTTCCCTCTCTTTTCTGGCTGCCTTGAAACTTTCATCTTCCACTTTGAGCAGTTTGACAATGATGTGTATAGGGGTGTGTGTGTATTTTTTTTGTTGGTGGTGGTTTGGTGTTTTTTTTCTTTTTCTTTCTCTTTCTTTTTGCTATTTTGCTTGGAGTGCTCTGAATTCTGGCTCTATGGTTGGATGTCCATTATTATTTTTGGAAAACTCTTGACTATTATCCTCAAATATTTCTTCTCTTCAAATTACCTTAAAATTCTCTCTTACCCATCTCTGACTTTAATTACCTGTGTGTTAGGTCATCTGATGATGTCCTACCTACAGTTTTTGGAGCTCTGATTTGGTTTCACCACTTTTTTCTCCTTGTGTTTCAGTTCACATCATTTCTATTGACCTATCTTTAAGTTTGTTGATTTTTCCAAAGCTATATTCATTTTCCTTACATGCCAGTCACAAGAATTCTTCATCTATGATATCATGTATTTTATTTCTAGCATTTCTATTTTACTCCTTGTTATAGTTGGTATCTTTCTGGTGAAATTCTCCATCTGTTCATGCTTGTTGCCCGCCCCTTTCCACTGATGCATTAACATATTACTTATTTTTAAATCTCTAATAGTTCCAACTATCTGGGTCATCAAATCTTTTCTGCTGATTGCTTTATCTTTAGATTGTTTTCTCTTTTTTTTTTTTAATGTAATTTTTTATTGTATGCTAGACATTATGTGTAGAAGAACAATGCAGACTGAAGTAAATGATATTGACACCTGCAGATTAGCATGCCTCTTATGTCTGGATTTTTGTATTAGAGGTTCAGTCCATCCAGTTAGGCATTGGACCAGGTTTGGGTTTTGTTGTTGCTATTGGTACTGCTGCACAGGTGAGGCTTCCAATTTCTTGAAATGTGGGATGCTTTTACCCATGCTGACAGGGGGGACCGGGGTATCAGACAGTTTCTCTTGGTGTTTCTGATAATCCCTTCAACTTTCAGCCTTTTCTGAATGCCTCTGCTACTGCGGGGCTCTTCCTATACTCTTGCCTCTCTATCAAGAGTTATGCTATGACTTGTTTCTTGACACTAGACCTGTGGTGAGAGGGGCTCCTCTGTTATCCTGGTCCAGCCTCACTGTTAGGCAGATCTTGAACTTCAGCGTGGGCTTTCTCAACATTCCTCCCCTCCTTCCCATGGCAACTCAGTTCTGCCTTGTCACTAAATTCTGATTTTACATGTGAGTTTCCTGTCCCTCCCCACTCATGGGTAGCAGACCTCTGCCTTTTTGGTATCATTTCTTGGGCCCCAAATGATTTCTTGCCTCTCCCTCCCATCATAGAAATGGGCTTTTCCCTATGTCCTTGGGGCAACAGGTTTCCTACCTCTCTCCCAGAGGCAAATGGGTTTTGCTTCTACTCTTTCTTCAAAAGCAGTGGGTTTTTACCTGTGCCCCTCCCTCAGTGTCTCAGGATCTTGCTTCCTAGTGGGGATGGATCTGGGGAAGGGGCAAGGCCTTGTGTCTGCCCTCCAACAGCAGCTTGCCTCCTGCATCTTCACATGCCTGTCTCTCCCCAGTCTCCTGCTCAGCTTCTCCCAAGAACACTCAGAGATCTGCAAGTGAGTGCCAACTCCCCTGAGTCTGCATTCCTCAGCTATTCCAACCTTACATCTGGGCCCACACTTGGCTTTCAATGATTTGCTGAAACGTAAGCTGATGTCTTCATACCTCCTGGAGGTGATGTCTCCATGCTTCTCCTGGGCTTGGCTGAAGGGGAAACCGGCTGTGTGCTCCATTTCCCTTTGTAGGAGGGTCTGCTTCTTTGGAATTCAGCTTATTTGGTTCCTTTGTAACCTTATATTTCTGATAGATTCGAGAAAAGTTGGACACTCCTAATTTGTAGACTTTCCAGATTTTTCTCATTGTTCTTCACAGCTTTCTATATCCTATATGGAAGCAGAAATTGGATGTTTTCAATTAAAATTTCTAACTCACTTTAATTTGCCTATAGAGTGTTCTATCAAGAAAACTTTGTGAATGTTTTTTTTTCAGTTATATCCTTCTATATTTATAAAATGGCTTTAAAAGAATTTCCTAGCCATATTTAAAGCTAAGAGCTGTGAATGACCTGCTTTTATTCTTATTTTGTAACCAAAGTCATTAATGAATATCACAGTTAAACTTTTTCCCTTTGAAAAAATCTGAATCAACAACAAAATCAGTGGGTTAATTTTTTTCTTTTTCCTTTGGAAGTTCTTGAATTACCTTCTTTCAAACTTACATAAGCTCTCTACAACCAGTTTGAACAGTATCTCCTGTGGATTTTAAGAGACCTTACAATCTAGCTTATTTTTCTTTTGTGTTAGGTTTGTGAACCTGGGTGGTTAGTTCTAGAGTGTGCACATGATGACAGAACATTTTTGTGGTTACTTATATGTTTGAATTTCCACAGACGTAAAACAAATTACCTCAGACCTTAGTGGTATAAGGCAACCACTTACCTCACAGATACTGTGGATCAGAGATTTGGACATGGCAAGGCAGAATGGGGTGTTGTGTCCTGTGATAACTGGGACGCAGCTGGAAAGCTCCAAGAATGGGGCCAGAATCACCTGATGGCTCATTCTTCGCATGCCTGGTGCTTCCTTCCCATATAAACCCCTCCATGGGTCTCTGCATGGGTCTGGTTGGGTGTCCTCACAGCACGGTGGTTGGCTACATGTGGAAGCTGGACTTCCTATTCTAGCCCAGCTCTGGAAATTATCGTAGCATTGCTTCTACCCCAGCCTATCCATAAATCAGTTACAAAGTCCCGTTCAAGTTCAAGGGGAATGGACATAAGCTCTATCTCCTACTGGGGGAGTAGGTAGACTCAGGAAAAACATAGGAAATGAGAGATATTGCAGTGGACATTTTTAGAAAAATACAATCTATTGCAATTAATTTCCAAAGTCTTTCATGTGGTGGAACAAAAGGGAAGAGAGTGGGGAAAGAAGAGGAGAAGGAACTGGCTATACTCTACCTTGGAGCCACTTCAGAATACCAATCAGAACTTTCAAGTTCCTATTTCTTTATGGCTATGGTGACAGCATTAATTGCCAGCTACTCTTTTGTTTGGAAAATTGATAAGTGGCCCTGCTAGCAGAGTTTCTACTTTGTGTTTTTAAGGATTTGTCAGCCTTGTGTCCCTTTTAGGGTCATGCAGGCTAGTAGGTTCTCACATCCAAGGCTTTGCATCTCCTGGCCCAACCACAGATGGACTGGCTGGCAGGGCGGGGGGTGGTCAGAAAAGCCTGGGATGTTTGTGCCAAGTATGAGCCTGAATTCATCACTGAACTTTTTCCTTTCTCACCTGGGATTTAGGAGATCTTCTAGGTAGACAATTTTAGAATTACAATTGAGTTTAGAGATCCCCTCATGTCAAGTAAAAAGTGTAAGCCATTGGATATTCAGGATTGTTATTTTTCTGTGTTTTCAGATGTCAGTCAAAATAGCAATCTTGTCCACATCAAAAGCACCTGGGTGGCTCAGTCGGTTAAGCAGCCAACTCTTGATTTTGGCTCAAATCATGATCTCGTGTCCTGAGATCGAGCCCCACGTCAGGCTCTGTGCTGACAGCATGGAGTCTGCTTAGGATTCTCTGTCTCCCCCTTTCTCTTCCCCTCCCCCATTTGCTTGCTCTCTGCCTCAAAATAAATAAACATTTAAACAAATTTTTAAAAAAGTTACCCAAAGTGGCCACTGTGACTTCACGTTGTCCTCAGGGAAATGATGACATTTACTTGAGTAAGACTTGTAATGTGGAAATATGGAAGAACAGGTATTTGGCCTGGTAGGGGCCCAGAATTGGACCAAGATGATCCCTCCAGAATTATGGTGAAGGAATGATGTGGATGCAATCTAGTGTCTTCAGAACCTGGCCCAGAGCCAGCTGTCCTCAACTGTGGAGCCAAGGACCCTCCTCTTACCTGTTGGCTTGACTGCGCCCTTAGTGTTGTTCGTCTGTAAAAAGACATGTATAGAACAAGGGCAGACACAGTCCTTGGGGCTGGCTTGAGGAGGGAACTTCTAGACCTACATCTGCCCTCTCCCTGTAGATAGCCCCCTATAGACAAACAACACTCAGTTCACTCAGGGCTTAGTGAAACATTTGGAGCTGACACTTACCTTGGTGTCGCAGGCAGGATGTGGCCTCTGACAGATGGTAACTCAAGGGGTCTCGGATGTGCATGCCATCACCGCATCAAGGACCTGGTGTGCGGGACTGAGGGTCTTGGCTGAATCACGGTGGGCCCTCCGCTTGTCACTGCGCACTAACCTAAGACCACCAGGATCACATCAGTGGCCAGAAAAGTTAAAGCTTATTTAGCTTGCTGCTGCAAGGGAGAAACCACTCCTGCTGCATCTGAATCCTCAGTGGTTGTGACTTTACTAGGTTGCTGTAATTTTCCACAAACTGCACAGAATTTCTGCTTGCGTGCATGCTCCATTGCTGTGCAGCGGAATACAAGTCTGCCTCTGCTTCCTCAGGCCCTCCCAGGGTCAGCCCTGCTGCTCCCTTGGAGGTTATGGCACAACCCTCTTCTGAGCTGCTGCTTGTGGCCCTACCACGTGTCTCCTCTGTCCCCCAGCCCCAGGGGCAATGCTGCTTGGGGCGGCTAAGGTGTCATGGCTACCTGGGCGTCTGTGTTTGCTCTTTTCCCTCTTTCCACCTGCCAGCTCCCTGTGTCAGCCTCCTTTAGATTGATATCCCAAGTGTAGTTTCTGGATGTTTTGTTTTTTGGGTTGAACCCTGACAAACACAACTCCCTAAGAATGAGCCTGTGTCCTGTCTGCCTGCTTTTTTAGCTCTTTCTACTGGCTGGGACCAGGATGCAATGACCTTCGTGACAGAGCCCCACACCGAGGAAGGCAGAGCCAAAAGATGTCAGGTCCCTGAGGACACAGAGGAGCTTCCACCCTAACTCTGCCTTCATTTCCAGGAGCAAGAAACAAAATGTTCCTTTGTTTACACCTGTCAACTCCTCGCTACAAGGGCTACTCCTAGGTGACCTGCCCCTATAGGATCTGATATGACATCCAATGGAAAGGGGAACAGTTGATGTCTGGGCTGCATAAGGAAGGAAAATATCTGAAGAAACAAATAAGTCAGCTAATTTTTTTATGTGATATCATGAGGACATTTGGAAGTAGATGATGAAACCAGACATCAAAAAAACCTTTGCTGGTCTGCAACACTCAGGAGGGAGGCAGGCAATGTCCAGGGGGCCGGTCATCACTCTGTCCCTCTCTCTCCTGAACCAGAGTACAAGTGATGTGACAGAAATGGTGAGGCAGTTAGACCTCATGAGGCAAGCAGCAAAGTTGTGGAAAGCTTAGGCTGTGGAGCTCTCGAATACCTCGGTGTGGTCTTTGACTGCTCAAGTCCTCAGTTTCTTCATCTATAAAATGGGAGTATTATTAGTTGCTACCTCATTGTGTTGATGTGAACACCAGATGAGACAATCTATATAAAACAGTCATATAAATCTATATAAAACAGCATTATGCATGATCTCAACATTTGACATTTACAATAGACTCTAGGGGCACCTGGTTGGCTCAGTTGGTTGAGCACTTGACTCTTGACCAAGCCCCAGGCAGAACCTCCCTCCTGAGTTTTATCTCAGATGCAGCTGTGTTTCCTGACCCCTTACTTCTGAGGGACTGCGGCTGTGACCCATTCTGCCCCTCTGCGGGAGGCTCTCACGGAGCGATGGCCGGGTGCGGGCTGCACCCAGGAATGTTTGCAGGACCGTGCTGCTGCCAATGCCCGGAGACTGTGGCCGGGTGCCCACCCGCCCCAGAAAAAGTTCACGTGATTGTGTAGCAGCAGCATTTCAGGGATTATGGCAAATCACAACATGCATCTGGCACCAGGCTTCACCCTTAACGACCTTGTCCCAGCACCAGCAAATGTGGTTGTTCTCCCAGGTCCACTGGGGCCTTTTCCCTGGGGGACCCACAGAGCCTCTACCAGGTGTCCTCCCAGCAGGGGAACCGCCTGTCCCCGTGTGGCCTGAAGAGCCTCAGACTCCACTCAGCTCCTGGGGCTTCGCCCTTCCCACCAGAGCACCGCCAGGTATCGAGCTGTGGAGTTTCAGACTCTGTGCCCCCCCTGTTTATAGTCTTACTGGAATTTAAACCCTCTCCTTTCTCCCTTTTTAGTTCAGTCCCTGTGGCTGTTTCCACTTTCTCTCCAGCTGCTTTGGAGGGGATGCTTTTCCCATATTCTCCCACCCCCCCCACCCCATCTCTGTCCTCTCCCCACACACAAAAACAGCTCCCTGCCCTCCATGGCTTCTCTCTACCCCAGTTCACCTCTCTGCCCCGCATACCTGCTGAGTTCTGTGGTTCAGGTTGTGCAAATTGTTGTGTTAATCCTCAGATCAGTTTTCTAGGTGTGCAGGATGGTTCATTGTTGATCTGGCTGAGCTCTTGATTTCAGCTCAGGTTATAATTCCAGGGTTGTGGGATCGAGTCCTGTGTCGGGGTCCTCACTGAGTGTGGACCTACTTGAGATTCTCTCTCTCTCTCTCTCTCTCTCTCTCTCTCCCCCCCCCCCCTTTTTCTCTCTGTCTCCCTCTGCCCCTCTCCCCCGCTCACTCTCTAAATAAATAAATAAATAAATAAATAAATAAAATTTATAGAATCCACTCTAACTTCCCAACCAAAAGATTGCAAACGTTTATTTACTTTTACTGTTATCAGTTGCAATGGCCTATGACTGTTCTCACAGCTCACCTTCTAGGGTGACAGTCACCATGAGCCAGGGTTTGGTCCTCAGCTATGTAGCTCCTGGCCCTCAGTTTAGTCAAGGCCCTTAGAAGGGTACTGGGGGCTGGAAGGAGGACTGAGTCAGCCAGCAAACTCCTGGAGACTTGCAGAAACAAACAACGCACCATGCTGGTGTTCCCACAGAGAACGACCCACCTGCAGCCAGGCACCCCTTCCCTGAAAGCAGCAGATGGTGGGCAGAGGGTCCAAGCTCAGGGTGACAAGTTGTTGCCACCTCAAGTCCTCCATGGAGCATGGCGGGGTAAAAGCCAACCAGTAACAACAGGGCCCGATGGTTTCGAGGGCTGTGGTGTATAAACTGCCAGAGTTTGAGGATCGGCCCCAGGCACAGACCTGCACCTGGCCAGGGTACGCTGGGCGCTCACTCCCAACTCCCTGGGGTTATGAGATGGGTACGTGTGGCTGCTTCCCTGAACCCCAGCTCCAGCCTCTCTGCCCCTCGGCAAAGTCTAGATGGATTATGATGCAATCCATTATGTTTTAGCTCAGCCAGAGCATTTCAATTGATTATGATGTTGTTAACCCCAGCCATTTTGCTGTAATTGATCCCTATGGGCCTTTGTCAATTGCTTCAGCCACACTATAGATGCAAAGCCAAAAGGTGCAGTGACTTGGAGCCCTAGTCTGCAGGGCCAAACGGTCGCCCTTACTGCTAAAGCTATCCTGAGCACAGCCTGCAGAATGACCCGTCTTCCACAGGCGGCCCTGAGTTACCAGACGAAGATTAAATTGTGGTTGGAATACTTCGGTTAAAGATAGCAATGTTTCTGATAAGATGCTAATTTGTAAGTTTGAGTGATTACAGGGGTAACCCAAGTTATCTGGAAAAATTAGATTTCATTGTTTCCTGCCAGGGCTGAATTAATGAGATGTCACCACCGTGAACTCACTCTTTTATCAAGATCTCCTTTATGATGTATAATCTGAGGCTGACGGACCTACAATGCCCACAGCCATTCATCCTACAATTAACACATTTGTCTGTGTTTCTACAAATCATGCATCTTCTGATACAGATAAGAGGCCATCGTGCCATCACCAAATACACACTCACACACACCCCAGCACACACTGACTCACACATCACACCTCCCCTGGGTTGTAAATTCAATTTTATTTTGCTCACCTACTGGTGACTGATCAGATACACATGTTATGCACATGTACATGTTTGTTTTGCAAGCCGCTGCCTGCTGTTTAGACAATGACACTGGCACAAGTTTGTAAAGCAGTGGGGAAGTAAATAAAGGGCAGGGAAAGAGAAGGGACATGAGGGGTGCGGGTGGGGGGTAGAACGCCTTTAAATGAGACCAGATTACCAGATTCCTGATGGGAAGGAGGGGCCGTTGCTCCTCCCTGAGTGACTTAACCATGACTTCGGGTTGTAGCTCGTGTGTCCCACATGGGATGTTTGATTCAGTTCTGTGATACTACCTGGGGCCTCTTGCATGGCTGCTTACATCAGTTTCAAACGCTAAATGGTGAAGTTTGGCACACATCTGTTTCACATCTGGCTTCCCGATGCAACGCCTGCCTTGTGCTGCCTGCTTTGAGGTCGGAACATAATCATGGTGGGCACCCCAAGTGGGTGAGAAAAGGGCACTTCTGGTGAGTTGTCTGTTCCATATGCGGTAATTTACATAACTATTGATCTCTAGCAATAATGCTGATTTTGCCCCTGAGTCCCCTTTATAAATCTTCATTGGGTGGTCCCAGCAAAGACTCAAGGCTGGAAGAAGTGAAGTCACTTGCTCTGTGAGTGGCAGAACCCTGAGTCCTCATCTTGTGTCCTCCTGCCTCTATGGGTGGCATTTGTCAAGTCCTCTCCACATCAAGGGGGGGGTCACCTCCCTGAGACCCCCACACTCCACCCATTCAGCTCTGTAGTGTCAGCATGTGGCCCAAACCCTCTTTCAGTTTCTTGCCCCTGAAGGCTGTGACCATGCCTCTTCCCAAGCCCCCTGGAAGTCATGTCCACTGCCCTCACTGTGCTGTCTTGGTGGCAGAGTGGGAACCTGTCTGCTTGGTGGCCTCCTCAAGACTGCTCTGTTTACCAGAACCCTGCCCCAAAGGTGGCATCAGGGACCAAATGGCTTGGATGCCCCTGATGTATTCTATTGAAACTACATGAGACCTGGGAAGATCTGAGCTAGGGTGGGGGGAAGCCAGACTCGGGGCTTGGGGAGGGCTGAGTTACCCCAGGCAGGATCTTGGCTAGGTGAGAGTGCTAGGTGGGTAGAGAAGTTTTCCAGGAAGTTGGAAGCTTAGGAAGGACACAGGAACAGGAAATACCACCTTCAGGGGGTAACAGAGGGCACCTGTCTGCTTGTGAGGGTTCTAACCAAAGACCAAATAGCTCCTTCCTTTCCCAGACTTTGGTGAGATGGTACTTAGGATCTTGCATGACCAGGACCCATGCCGTGGTCATCTGGTACAATTAAGACCTCTTAGGAAGTGTTTGCTATGTGGGATGGGGTGGGGAATAAAGGCCAGCCTGAGGGTTGTGAGCCCATGAGAGCCATGACCTGAGGGCCCAAAGGACCCAGACACCACGGGGCTGCCTATCACCTCCTATGTGTCCCTCCCTCGACATCAGCCATTTCCTCTGCCTCCTCCACCACCCAATCACGACCATCCTGGACCCGCCTGCTTGCGAGGAGTCTCTGAAATTTGCAGGTCACCTCCATGGCTCTCAGGATAAAGTTCAAAATTCCTGATGGAGCCAGCATGCTCTGCCCTCTGGTCCTACCCATCCACTCAGGAGTCTCTGCCACTCTGGGCCTCCCTCCATGGTCAGCTCTGCTGTAACCGCAAGTAGTGGGACCTGGGACTCCTGCCCGAGCACCCAGACGTGCCCACTCCCCAGGACCTTCCTTCATGAGGTTGTGTGTTACTGGTGTGGTGGCCTGGGTGTGCTGCCTCCCACCTGCCTGTGAGCCCACTCAGGCAGGGACCATATCTGCCCCGTTCACTAGCTGATTCTCAATGGCTGCCACCATGTTGTTCACAGTAGGTGCTCAATTGTTGGATGGCTGTTGGAGCCCAGGGAGGACGCTTCCAGGTGACCATGGTCCTTCTTAATTGTCACAGTGGTGGACACACAGTGAGTGTGCACAATGTGACCACAGCAGCATCACCTCCTTTCTAGAGTGGACGAAGCCCTCGCCATGGACATAATCAAGATGGTGTGGGTGTATCTTGGGGCAATGAGAAGGGTGAAACTGAGGAAAGGGCAGAAATGGTGGCCCTGGAACCCAGCAGCATTTCCCTGTGGCCAAGGCAGCATTTCCCAAGCCGGGTGCCTGGGGTCCCACTACAGCACAGTGAGATGACTTCTTTCTGGGGAGCTCACTTCAGCCTGCAGGCAGTCCGGAAGCCAAGTACCATGGGATCAGAGAGGATGTTTCCATCCCCCATTCCATTCCAGGTCTGCCCCCCTCCCCCCCCCAGGTGGTATCCTGGACCACACATGGGTTCTCGCCCCTGAGTCTCTGCTGGGGCAAGGAACCGGCTCTACGGAAGCTGCAGCCCTTGGTGGATGTTCTCGGCATTTCCTCTCCTGAGCCAGGTGGGGCGGGCCCAGCACTATGCTGCTTTAGTCTTTGTTAATTCACTGCCATCCTGTTGATACCTTCAAATGAAAACCTCCCATGTTGTCTGATTTTCAGAGACCCCATGTATCAGAAGCAGCTCTGAATCCTGAGAGTTGAAAATTCCCTCCCAGACGAATGAGGGGTGTTGAGGAAGTAGCCGCTTGTCAGCCATCATCAGCGACAGACACTTCACCCTGAACTACAGCAGGGCCCCGGGCATGCCTGGGACCTCAGGGGGCCCAGGCCACTGTCATCAGGGGAGAGTTGGCTCCGAGCTGACTCCAAGGAACCCCCACCCCACCTCGACCTTCTCTCCTCCTCTGAACCCCACCCCATACCTGGCACACACACCTGTCCCCGCACCTGTCTCCAGCTCTCATGGGCATCAACTTGACGTTACCTATGATGGCGCCGCTCTCGTTGGTGGCTCAAGTAGTTGGTTCCAAACACTGATTCTGATCTGGCTGCTGTCCTGTGGCCAGCTCCAACTCTCCCCATCCCCAGGACCTTAGCCTAATGGAGGAAGCCTATGAATTCCAGGTGACCTCATTACTACCTGGGGATGTTGGGCAAAGGAATGCTCTTCTGTGCACCCAGTGTCCTCCTCTCTCAAATGTACCCTGGTGCCTCATCTCTCACACTGATGAGACGTTCTTTGCCAGGCTGCAGGCCAAGATGGAGCTTGGCACTACAGAGGGCAGACGGACCAGTGAGGATAGAGGCTATTGGCAGAAGTACATATCTCCAGCTATGTGGGGATGGTGGGGATGGTGGGGACAGAGAGGGCAGAGATACTGGCTGTGCCTGGAAGCAGGATGCTCTCAGGTCGGCCCTGTCCCCACCTGCCTGCTTTGGGTTCTGTGTTTCCTAGGGCTAGTGCTTGATTTGACACCCCCCCTTGGGGCCAGATCATTCATCAGGGCTCCTTGGGCCAACGTAGTGCTCACACTGCCCTGTGAGCCAGCACCACGCTCTCCACACTCCAGCTGGTGCCCTTGGGGACATCTTGTTGTGAGCCCAGGCACCAGCCCAGCCAGGGCTTCAAGGGGCCTGGACTGGTACCTCATCCCTGCTGGGCCTCTGTCCCCCAGGCTCCAGGCTCCCCCAGGGGGAATGGGACAGCCTTCACCTGCCAGCCAATTCTTGCCCCACACTTAACCTTCCAGCCACATCCTTCCCATAAAACAAGGCCACCAACACTAGGAACGTGTGGAAAATCACACCATCCCAGCTAAGTTGTTACAATGATGATGTCACCCAGGCTCTGCCTGTGTGGCTGCTGGGGACACTGCCTTCAAGTCTTGGCCTGCAATATGCAGGAGCAGCTCAGCTGGGGGCATGGCGGCCTCTGCACCCAGAAACCCAAGCCCCTGCAGGCACAGCCGAGCCTCAGCAAGGACTCCCTGACCAACACTGTGCTCCCCGGGACGGCCTTCGCCTTGGCCCCCAAAGGCATGGGTGGTGGCCCTGAGCTTGAGGCTTATGTTTTGGTCAGCCGGCTCAGTATTTTACCCAAATTGGAATTGGTTGCCCACATTTAACAACTGGCAGCATTTAAAATCAAACCTGGGGGGCACCTGGGTAGCTCAGTCAGTTAAGCGTCTGACTCTTGATTTCTGCTCAGGTCATGATCTCACAGTTCGTGAGTTCAGGCCCCTCAACGTGCTCTGTGCTGAGAGCCTGGAGCCTGCTTGGGACTCTCTTTCTCTCTCTGCCCCTCCCCTGCTTGCTCTCTCTCTCTCTCTCTCTCAAAATAAAGTAACTTAAAAAAAAGATCAAACCTAGATTTTCAGTCATTGTTGTACCTGTCACTCTCCTATCCCTTACCCCCTCCCCCATCACTGCACCCTCTAGCCCTACATGGTTGTTTTGCATTAATCCCCCCACACCCCTACATCCCTAATCCCTGGGCTCCCGCTCTTTATGTCCCTGCATCCCTACACCTGCTTTCCTCAACATGGCATCCCTCCTCCCTCCATCTCTCAGACCTGCATTCTGTATCCCTTAGCTGTGCAACCCCACAGCTCAAATTCTGCCTCCCAGCTTTGTTCACGCCCTTGTCCCCAATCCCTGCTTCCTGCATGACCCTTGCGGCTCCTACATCCCCTCCCTCCTGCACCCTTGAGTCCTTCATCCTTGGATCCCTCCATTCCTGCATCCCTCCCTCCCATCTCACATCCCCACCTTCCACCTCTTCCTCTTTCTCCTCCTCTTCCTCCGCGGGCTTCTCCACTCATTAGGCCTTCCTCAACTCCTCCATGGAGGACACAGGTATTGTAGGGGCTCTTTGGGGACCCTTTCCTGCATCCTGTGGCACATATAACCTCCTGTGGATGACCCCCACCCCTACAGGTCATTTCTTGAGCAGTCTGGTCAAGATGGCCTGAACTCAGACCCCTTCTGCATCATCTCCCTTGTCCTGCTAAGGTGGACAAGTAAGTTGTCCACATTGTCTGCCAACTAACTCTGGCAAAGGGCCAAGGTGTAGTCCATGTGCTCAGATTCCAGGGTCCCCCTGCGCTTCCTGAGTCCCTCTCCATGCTCTGCTCCTGCCCTGGGTGCCAGGGCCCTCAGAGCCTCTACTTTGGGCTTGAGGTGGGACAAGAGTGTCAGCTTTCTCCCCAACTTCCCATGGTGGGAGCAGGGACACATCACAGAGCTCTGGCCAAACTGTCCCCAAAGCTCTCTGACCAGATACCCTCCCTTCTCAGCCTCCATGATCAAACAGCCTTCTAGAAGGGCTGAGTGGTTTGAGGACCTCTTGGCAAGTCTGCCTGGAAAGGGTAGCCCCCCCGTAGGGTCTGACACCCATAGGCCATGTGCTGGGGTGTAAGACCCGGCATCCTTGGGGAGTGGGGCCCTCAGCTCTTCTCATTGTCAGGGTGGCAGCCTCAGGGGGTGGCACTGTGTCCTGCTGGACACACCATAAGCACTTTCATGAGTCTCATTTCTGAAGCGTGATCAGTCTCAGAGACCATCCACTAGTGAGTGTCTCACCATGTGCTTTGTGTTTTCATGGCTGTGCAGGGCTCCACGGCATTGTTCACGAGTTCCCAAACCAGTCCATCCCCCGATGGCATGTGCCTTTGCTGCCAAATTCACTGGAATGAGAACCCTGTGCCTCCACCTTTGTGCCCAGGTGTGAAGAGACCTGAAGGAGACAGTCGTGAAAGTGGGTCCCTATTTCACTTGTGCCCCACAAGTCACGTGCAGTCCACATCCACGTCACTGGCCTGTGCTTGTGAATTAGTGACCCTTGGTGGCCAGATGCTCCAGCTCTCTACCCTGCTCCCTGGGCTCCAGTGGAGTCCTGTGAAAGAGGGTGATGGTCACTCACTTGGTCGTAATCACTTTGGACAAGGCCAGTCTGAGGAGTCGGAAGAAGGCTATCAGGAAGAAATGTGAAGGCTGATAAAGGATGATGCAGTCACTTGGGTCGACCTGGCTGAGCCAAAGTCACAGATGCTCCCAGGAAGGGGGAAGGGGGATTAACATATGGTGCTGCCCTCAGGGAGCATGGCTGCTGCTCTGCCTTCTCTTGCAAACATGTTTGTGCAGCAATGGACTCAGACTCCCAATTCTAAATAATTGCCAAGAGCACAGAAGGAGAGTCAGAACCCTGGTGGGTGGCTCCCCTAAGATGGAGGAGGAATGGGGCCGAGGCATGTGTGGACCAGGGCACCTTGCCTGGAGCAGAGCATTTGTTGGGACATCTAAGTCTTCCATCGGTACTTTCCCCCACCCCGCACCGATATTTCTGGGCATCCCCTGGCATTCCCACAACACCTAGGAGCTAGTCTGCCCCCCTCCCACTGCCCCCCATCCCTCACCACTGTGCTCTGCAGGAATGTCTCTCCCTGAGAACTGCTGTGGCACTCTGTGGCTTAGGGGGTGCATGATGGTGTGGATGGCTGTCCCCTCACTCATGTGCTCTGTTGGGTGGCTCTCCAGCTGTACTGGTCATGCTTCCATGTCCCTCTGGAATCTCCAGTGCAAGAGCCCTTTCAGTTTTCCTCCCCCAGTGACCTGACTGTCTAGATAGATCTAGCTGGCCAAGCCTGACATCTCTGTCCTAGCAGATGCCTCTGTCTTTATGCAGGTAGGCAGAGACACCATTAGCACATATGGTACCTCCATGTGAATTAGGAACAGGTGTCCCTATTGGGTAGATAACAATGCCAAAGGTGCACCTTCTGTCGGGCAGGGCAGAGCTCCAGGGCTGGGCATCTGTACCTCGGTCCCCTCCACTGGGAGCCCTGGTGTCTGATGGCCACAAGCAGGCATGTCTGCTTCTTGGCTGGGATGTGCCGAGAGATTGGGCGGCACGGGCCCCTCCAGCTGAAGCTCCAGATTTTTTTGGACACAAGGTGGGGAGGAAGTGGGGCCAGCATCTCTTTAAAGCTGGTTCCCTGCTCCAGACACATGTGGGTGGTTTCTGGGCCTATTGGCTGCTGAAGAAGCCTGGAGAGAGCCAGGAATGGTTGGAATGTTGTGCACACCAGAAACACCCACAGGGAGATGCCACCGTGCCTAAGAAATGCACTGGAAGGAGCCAAGAAGGAGATCCCGTGGCTCTGAGAGTCCTGGACTGTGAGATGGCCACTCCAGTGGGCAGGAACGGCCACCCTCTGCACAGAGGGGCACCCACAGACCCATGGGTGTGCGTCCCTAGAAGAGGGAATGGGATGGGGTGGCCATGCTGAGGCCTCAGTACCTCTGCCAGCCCCTGCGACCAGCAGGCCCAGTCTGACTTTGGAAATGGGGCCTGGGATGTGTCACCCACATTAGCGACTGGTTATCTGAAGCTCATCCAACATCAACCGCTTTAAAGACGTGGACTCTGAGAAAGCTTCCCAGGGCCACAGTGAGGGAGCAGTGAGGACAGGGACCCCACTGTGGGGAAGAGCTGAGTTCTGTAGAGACCGCTCTGGCTGCTCTGATTGGAGAGAGCATGTGGGTCCCATAAAGCATTCTGGTGCCAATGCTGAAAAGCGGGGGATCCAAGGTCTAGTTGGGAGAGACAACTGAGAAAAGCCGGGTGATGGATGGGCATGCGGTGAGAGAGGCCATGTCCAGCTTCTGGCTGACAAAGAAAAGACGATCATGTGAGGCTAGCTAGATCCCAGGCAGGTGTCAAGCGGGGGCTGAGTCTCTGGATCTGGAGCCCAGGAGCAGTCGGGCCAGCCGTACAAGCCAAGCAAGGGTCCTTAGTATCTCGTGGTGACTGAAGCCATGGGGTTAGCCAGCATTGCTCAGCAAGAGAACAGTAAGATGACAAGACAAGAGTCACCTATTCTGCCACAAGGGGTGTGAAAACCAGGATGTTCAGCTTCCTGTCCTGGCACCCGCTTCCTTCTGCCTGCCTCATGTGATGGGCACTCACCTCACTGGGCTGCCTGTCCTGAGGGTAGAATGTTCTCTTTGGGAGGGCACTGCCAGGCCCTGGAACAGATGACTGGTCAGGTTGAGCCTTGTGCATTTATAATAGCTGCTACACACACACACACACACACACAGGTTCCTATATGTGTGTGTGTGTGCACACACAGGTAAACATACATATATGCATATATACATGTTAGACATATAATATATACAGTGTTTATATGTATTGATGTATATATTTATTTATAATTCCATCTATCTCTTTCCGTCTGTCTGCCTCTCTCCAGAATAACCTTCTAGTCCATTAAACTCTTTCCTGTTTCATTGACCTCTCACTAGTGAGGCCAGGAAAAGGAGCACATGGATGCCAGCCTGTTAGACGCACCTGTGAGCTCCGTGACAGTGACGCTCTGTATACACAAAGGGAGGCCCGACTCCAGGTGGGCGGAGGGTGTGGTGTGCAGGCCAGACTCCTTGGAAGGGATCTGCGCCCTGGGCCCATCCTGCACCCCAGTTGGCAGATTTTCTTGGACTAGGTCTGACCTTGGAAGCTGTTTCAGGGAAGAAAGGGCGATCTGAAGGAGAGTCTTTGGTTGAAGCGCAGGTGAGGGAGTAGAGGGGCAAGTGGCCTGAGACAAGCAAATAAAAGAGGGGGATGGGGAGGGTCTGGTGGGGGTGGCTAATGAGGGCTGTGGGAGCCGTCAGGTCAAAGAGAGCCTTTTCTAAGAGAGCTCTTCGGGCACTGGTTTTGAGTTGCCAGAGTAAAATCTCTCCAAGAATGCAACAGGGAGCTTTGCCAAGGCCCTGATGGCTGGACCTGGGGCCCTGGCCCGAGCAGGAAGGAGTGTGCAGATGGGAAATGCAGGAAGGGAAGGCGTGCAGCTGTTGGCCAGGAGATCTATAGGCTGGATCCTGGGTGGGGATCTTTCTGTGTCTGCCCTTTGACCCTTGAGGCACCTGGCATCACCATTTCAGGATTTCCCTTTAGCCCCTTAATTGTGGGGATTGTTGGTCTTCTCTGATATTCCTTATGGTGACCACCTCCCCAGCTTGTCCCCCACTTTGATGCCTTACTGCATAGGCTCCAGGAAACTCGTCCAGACCTTGACCCAGCCAGCCCAGCTGAGCCCCTTGGTGAAGAGCTCTCAGGTCTCCCTTTCAAGCCTGGCATTACCCCAGCTACAGAGACAGTTTTATCTCTGGGGAGGGTCTGTCTCCGCTGGGTGTTGTTATGGAGACTTTGGTCCCTGGAAAAATGGAAAAGGAAGATCATATATCTTGCCCATGTTTTGATTTCTCTGGATGAAGCCTGAGCTATCTGACAGCAGGTCCTGTGACCAGGGCCCTCAGCCAGTTCCCAGGGATAAAGTTTCCTAGCAGGACCGCGGCACCTGTGGATGCTGCTGCAGCTCTCAGGAACTGTGGAGGTCCACACATCATCCCGCCATCAAGGTGGACCTGAAGCAATGCTTTGTCCTGGAGCTGGGGGAGAGCTCATGCCCACCCTCACTGAGGCACACATCAGGCCTGGCGGTGTGAGCAGTTGGCCCAAGTCCCTCGACCAGCCAGTGGTGACATCAGAACCAGACCCTTGGCTCCTGGACCCACGTGCCCTACATCACTTCTGCAGGGGCCCCTTCAGTAATCGAGAGTAAAGTAGCAGCAGCCATGGTGAGGACAACTTTCTGATACATGGAGAATGGTGGGTCTGACCAAGGGGTAGGGCCTCAGCCTTCACATTCAGGGCATGGAAATGAGGAGTGGTCACATTCAGGGCATGGAAATGAGGAGTGGTCATGTCAGGAGCAATGGGGAGGCAGTGGGTGAGACCCTACAGCAGAGAAATTCCTGCCCGCACCTCCGCCCATGCAGGGCCCACTGCTAGAGGCCACGCCCAGATCCTGTCCTGATCGCTGCAGGTACCAGTCCCAGCCCCAAGAATCCTCAGCGCCCATGGCTTCTTGATGGGGCCCTTAATCACAGGGCTGTGCTGGAGCTGGTGTGTTCCACTCCATGAGAGCCAGCTAGAGAATGTGCTGGAACTTTGTGAGGCGGTCATGAAAGACAGGTGTCAGTAACAATTAATGAACTGGTAAGGAAATGTTATATTAAAACAAACAAAAACTCCTCCCAATGATTTTACTACATTTTGCTATTTTCTGTGCTTGCGGGTTATTTACATCTATACAGCAGAAACACTACATTAATGGTGGCTACTGGCTGTCTCTTCCCAGTGGTACAGTCTGTGATGTCATGTTGGCAGCCTGAAATTGGCTAGCGTGCGAATAAAGTTGTTAGGGGTTCTGACTTTATTGGAGGTGTGGTTCCACCACAGATACCAGAGACATTCTCTAGTTTAGCCAGGACAGAGCTGATCTCAAGTTGTTGGACAGACAGCAGGCCACCCTCCAGAGCGCAGGCAGGTTGTAGGTGGTAAGCTAGCAATGATGTGTGTGTGCAGTGGGAATCTGAGCACCCAGGGGGGCAGAAAGCCCTCAGAGTGCTTGGGTCACAGGGGGTGGGGTGGGGAGGTTGCAGAGTGAGCTGTCACTCTGGATGGGTCCCTCCCCTTCCCATTCGGCATGGTCCCCCTTCCCCCTTAGGCGGGGTCTTGATGGGGGTGGGGCTGGTTTCTGTGTTGAGAGGATTGTAGACAGTCATCACCAAGAAAGGTCACAGAGGGATAGCCTTCTGGGGCTGGTGCTCCAAGACCACCAGATGTCCTCACACCCACAGGGGACCCTTCCTCCAGCCAGCTTGGAAACTGCGGAAAGCCAGGTTCTCTGGCAGTGAACCTCCAGTGCCCTCTTCTGAAATAGGGTAAGCTTATGCTCACTTTAAAGAAGAAATACTGACAAGATGTGAGGTGGTATCTCATTGTGGTTTTGCTTTGTATTTCTGCGATGATGAGTGATGTTGAGCATCTTTTCATGTGTCTGTTAGCTATCTGGATGTCTTCTTTGAAAAAGTGTCCATGTCTCCTAAAATTAACAACTCAGGAAACAACAGATGTTGGTGAGGATGCAAAGAAAGGGGAAGCCTATTGCCCTGCTGGTGGGATTGCAAACTGGTGCAGCCACTCTGGAAAACAGTATGGAGTTTCCTCAAAGAATAAAAATAGAACTACCCTATGACCTAGCAATTGCACTACCTGGAATTTATCCAAAGGTTACAAAATTGCTGATTCGAATTTATCCAAAGGATACAAAATTGCTGAACATGAACCCCAAAGTTTATAGCAGTGCTATCAACAATAGCTAAATTACAGAAAGAGCCCAAATGTCCATCTACTGATGAATGGATAAAGAAGATATGGTATATGTATGTGTGTGTGTATGTATGTATATACATATATATACATACATATATACATATATATACATACATACACACACACATACACAATGGAATACTACTCAGCAATCAAAAAGAACAAAATATTGCTATTTGCAACAACGTGGATGGAACTAGGGTGTATTATGCTAAGCGAAATAAGTCGGAGAAAGATATCCTATGATTTCACTCATGTGTGGAATTTGAGAAACACAACAAATGAACCATAGGAGAACGGAAGGAAAAATAAGATAAAAACAGAGAGAGAGGCAAACCATAAAAACGGAGGGTTGCTGGAGAAGAGGTGGATGGAGAGATGGGCTAAATGGGTGATGGGCATTAAGGAGGACACCTTGTTGGCATGAGCACTGGGCATTACATGGAACTGATGAATCACTGGGTTCTTTTCCTGAAACCATTACTACGCTATATGTTAACTACCTCTAATTTAAATAAATGAATTTTTAAAAAAATACAGAAGAAATACTGGGCCTCTTTTTTTGTCATAAAGCCTTTACTAAAGGGTGCATTCAGGGGCACCTGGGTGGCTCAGTCTGTTGAGTGTCCAACTCTTGGTTTGGGTTCAGGTCATGATCTCATGGTTTGTGGGTTTAGGGTCCCGCGTTGAGCTCAGAAATATAGCGCAGAGCCTGCTTGGGATCCTCTTTCTCTGCCCATCCCCTGCTCGCTCTCTCTCCCAAAATAAATAAATAAACTTAAAAAAATTAAAAGGCTCATTCAGAGCCAAGACACAATACATTGATAACTATCAGTTTTCTATGGCTGCTGCAACTAAATACCACGAACTTGGAGGCATAAAGCAACACATTTATTCTCTTAATTTTAGAGGTCAGAAGTGTAAAATCAGTTTCACTGGGCTAAAATCAAGGTGTCAGCAAGGCCACCCTCCCCCTGCAGGCTTTAGGGGAGAATCCATTTCCTTGTGTCTTCTAGCTTCTAGAAGCTGGCTTCCCTTGGCTCATGGTCCCTTCCTCCACCTCCAAAGCCAGTAGCTTAGCATTTTCAAGTCTTTCTCTGCTTTGTATTCACAATGCCTTGTCTTCTTGTCAAATGTCCCTCTGCACCTCTCTTATGAGGACACATTCCAAGATAAGGTGCTCATTTCAAGACCTTTAACTTGGTCACATCTGCAAAGTCCTTTTTGCCATATAAGGCAACTTCTGCAGGTTTTATGAATTAGCACCTGGATATGTTTAGAGGCCATCGCTTAGCTTACCACACTGACATGCCATTACATTGCACCTAGCGCAAAAATACAAGAAAATGCTCTTCCAGGGTTTGAACACAATTACCTGATTCAGCAACAAGATTACTTGCGACATTAGTGCATAAGCGAAGTTCCAGCATTTATCTTTGTTGCCTCATTTTTGTCTTACTCATTAGCCTAAATGAAATATCAACCAACTGTCATATCTGAAGCACATTTAATCATCAAACATCGGCCACCCATACAAGAGTTTGGGGAAACTGAATATAGAAATTCTATGAGAATCAATGGACTATCTAGAATTTATGATAGGACATAGTATGTTTTATTATTATTTACAATTTATGTGCTACACATTCTTATATCAGTAAAATTGATAATAAATGTGTGTGTATCTCTTTATATCTATCTACATATACATTTAAATATATATTTGATTCATACACAAATATATATATTTATTTATTTATATTTATATATTCCTGAAAGTCAGTGATTAAGTATTAGCCCACAACTACTTAGTGCCCATTTCCAAGAGGAAAGGGAACAGGGGGAGCCTGAGGCCCCTGCAATGGGAGGGACATGTCCTTTGCACCCTGGGGTGAAGTTTGTAGCACCTGCACCCATTTTATATTGAGTTTGATGATGGTCACCTTCTCTTGTTCACAGAGCATTAAAAGGATCTGAGACAACTATCCCCAAGTGTGACTGTGTTTCAGTAGAGGAGGCTTTGAGTTTTCTGTATTTATTTTTTTAAGTTTATTTATTTATTTTTGAGAGAGAGAGAGAGAGAGGGAGAGAGAAAGAGATGGCCAGAGAGGGAGCTAGAGAGAGAATCTCAAGCAGGCTCAGCATGGAACCCCACGCAGGGCTCTGTCTCACAAACAGGGAGATCATGATTTGAGCTGAAATCAAGAGTCAGATGCTTAACCAACGGAGCCACCCAGACATCCCAAGGTGTCTGTATTTATTTTGAATGCGACCATCGATGATCTGTGGCTGACTCCTATACCAAGTTACTACCTTCCCTCAGGTTCCACCCAGCACAGCCCTCAGCTTTTTGCCTGACTTCCTGGACCATGAGTTTGTCCGAGTCAGCTCTACCTTTCTACCTGCTTCTGTCTGTGGGAGTCTCTCCTTGCAGTCTTTGTATTTGAAATAATCACTGTTGCCTATCTCCAAGGTTCCTTCTTTCCCCATCCTGGATTACAGAAGCAGTGTTCTTAACAAATGTTCTATCTTTCTTCTGCTGGAGGATTGTATTTTGAAATATTAGTTATCCTTGCATTTGTTGATCCTGTAGATACATACAAATTTAGAATCTCTGAATGAACACCTTAATTTAAATTCTGTGACTATGTGGGTGAGGGAAGAACAGGCTGTTTGGTATACATTATATTTTTAGATTTTAGAACCCCCCTTCTTTTTTCACATGTGTGATGGGATGTAACATTCATCAGCAACTGAGAATTCCTGAGGCAGCAGCAACAATAGTAAGACATTCTAAGCTGCTGATTGCCTGTCACGGTGCCCTGGAGGTCATCTCTTGGCTCTGCTCCCTCTGGATCAACCAGTTAGAAGATTTGTCTAAGTCAGTAGCCCTCCCTTGTTAGGAAACAGTCTGAGAATTGTGAAAGGCGCCTGTGGCCAGAGCCATTGTGCTATTCTTTGGAGTGTCTGGGCATGAGTCTCTCTCCCCCATGCTCCTGGGAGTCCTGGAAGTCAGGACCGTGTCTTATTTACCTATCTACACCTGAACCTCGTGGATTTTGTCTTGCAGTAGGTGTAACGGACATTGGTCACTGGAGTTGCTTGTAATCTCTTCAACACCCTCCAGATATTTTCACAGCCTCCTGCACTGTGACTCCTGACTTCCAAACTGACTTCCTTTCCCAGCCTGGTTTGGTGACTGCCCATGAGACATAATGTGAGTGTGACTTAGAAGGAGCTTGTGAAGCATCAGGCAGGCAGACATCCATGTAGAGCATGCCGAGGGCAGCTGAAGTGGTCGTTCCAGAGTCAGTGGCAGTGGAGGCATCAGCCCCAGCGTAGTGGAAGTGGGTTGGTATTGAGCTCAGCAAGCCAAGCTCTGTGGTTCTGTGGTTCTGGAAACTCAGCCAGAGCCAAGACCTTCAATCTTCCTGATGGTGCTGTGAGACTTCTCATACACATCAATAAATCCCCTCCTGACTAAACCAAACTATGTGGTTCTGTGGGTGTTCACAAGTTGGAAGAATGGCCTCCTCCGGGCAGATTGAGGTTCATGGGGCTCAAAGTTTATGTAATTGGGAGGCTTTTTAAAAAAGAACATAAAAAGATGCAAATAAAACTAAGTACTCCATAAAAAGTGAATATCTATTTAATGAGAAAAGAAATCATAAGAAATTACAACTTTTAAACAACAAATATCACAACATTCTGAAAAATAGTGCACTTTTAAAAATGACTCTTCTAACCTATCTCTAGGTATCTCTTTCTTATATTTTTGGATGATAATTTTGCAATGGTATTTTCCACGTAGAGAGTTGAAAAATAGAAGCTTTCTTTTAGCGATGCTGATTACATTTGATTTCCTTATTGATAGGTTAGAAAAGTTATTTTCAGCTTCACAACTTCATGGTCTGAAATGTCTGAATTCAGTAATGTAATTACCAAATAATGTCATTACTTGATTATTTCTACTTTGGGGAAAATCTTATCAAGTTTCTTGTGCAGTGGCCAATCTGAAATATTCCTTCAACTGATTAAATCTTTTATTCAGTTAGTCTGCAGTCTTTTCTTGTAACCTGCTAAGAGTGTCAACACAATGGGCAGTAAGCAAATTTTTGGAAGCCATTCTATATCAGATAGCTTCCAATAATTTAACTAGACACTGAAGTAACTATGAATCATATAAATATATCTCACTGAACTCAAATTAAGTGTATTCCCCAACTCACTTCCTCTTAACAGATCTGCAGCCACCCCAAAATAACCCAACAACAGGGAACATGTAATGGAGAGGAAATCAGAGTGGAAACAAAGTGATCACAAGAAAATACAATTTACATCCCTATTGTTGTAAGTTTCATAAAAATATGCAACCATGGAGAGCACTGCCAGGGTCCCTCATAAAGACTCAGAAGGACCTATGCAACTTGGGGGTAGGAGGTTGTCTGGCTAGATGGCATGACTGACTTCACTAATTCTGTCTCAGTCTCCAATAGTAACAGAAATGAAATAAACAAATAGATAAATAAATAAACAAATGAATAAATTTGGTCTCACATTTATATATAAAAGCCAACCTACAAAAAAGTGAATTAGTATCCTGAAATCCTTGGTAAATTATCTGAACATTTCCATGAGCTTTACATCATTGTGCTACATCTTAACACTACAGTAGAATTAGGACAGTTTTTGTTCTACAAATTTGCCTCAGAAGCAAAGCATTATAATGTGGTCTCAGAGATTTACAAAATATTTAAGGGATATTCATTCTGTACTGTGATAAATCAACTCAGGTTCCTGATCTTGAGCAAATGAAGGAAAATTGACATTTAAAAATGCACATTGCCCAGGAAGGTGGCATCCACATACTTCTGCTATTTCTCTCACTTAATATAATTTAAACACTGGGCATTATATATTAAAGCAATATAAGAAGCCTCTGAAAGTTTGAGAGAAGAAGGAAGACTAACTGGGGTCTTCAGGACCCAAGAAACAACATGGCAACGAGTTCTCTGAGTTATTTTTGCTCCACATACCGAAGCATGGAGCTGAAGAAGCAGGTGACCTAAAAACACCAAGTGCAAACAAAAAAAAGTCCCAACTGAAACCTGTTACCTCTAGACAAAGGACCAGAAAGGGAATAGCTTAGTAAGATAGAAAACTTTTAGTCAGTAACTGCTGTAGTCCAGCCAAACACCCCAGGAAAAATATGGCACCATCCCTACCCATGCCAGGCAGGGGAGCCTAGACTTCTACCCTTCTCAGGTTGTAAAGCAAAGCACTCCAACTTCCTTGATGAAATGGTTTCATAGAAGCCTGTGTAGAGAACTGGGATTTTAATCCACACCAGGCAGTTATGAGGCACAACACTTCCTGACATATGGTGTCAGAAGAAACCATGAGGAAAACAGTAGTGAAGCACTGCTGCTTCTCCCAGAAAGACCTACTAGGGAGCCAGAATTTCCACCCCTGTCAGCAACAAGGAATTCTTCCTCTCCCTGGTGCCAATGGAAGCTGAATGATGAACCTGGACTTCTATCCCCACCTGGCAATATCAAGGCAGTAACTTCTGTTTAACTGCTAGAGAGTGGTGTCACAGAAGCCTTCTAAAACAGAAGATTTAAATAATATGCAGACTCTCATAACGTAATACCCAAGTGTCCTGGTTTCTACTGAAATCATTCATTATACCATGAACTTGGGAAAATCTTAACCTGAATGAAAAAAACAATCAATACATGATAACACTGAGATGACAGAGATAATAGAATTATATGACAATAACTTTATTTGACAGTCTTTTGTATTATATATTTTATATATTAAGTGGTGGGGTTGTGGAGTGGTAAAGGTCCAGAGCCTAGGCTAAGAAAGAATTCTTGAGACCACTTTGCACCACTTTGGTGCAAAAAGTGGTTTTATTCAAGCACAGAGACAGGATCCATGGGCAGAAAAAGCTGCTTATGACAATAACTTTGAAGCAAGCATGACAAAAATGTTTCAATGAGAAATTAGAAATACATTTTAAACAAATGAAAAGTGTAAAGTCTCAGAAGAGAAATACCGGATATAAAGAAGAAAATGGGACTTTTAGAACTGAAAAATATGGCAATGGAAATAAAAAGCTCAGTGGGTAGGCTCAACAGCAGAATGGAAGGGAAAGAAGAAAGAATCAGTGAACTTGAATACAGAAGAATAACAATTACCCAATCTAAACTACAGAGGCAAAATAGACTGAAAACAACCAGCAATCTCAGATATCTGTGGGGGTATAAGAGATCTAACATTTGGGTCATTGAAGTCCCAGAAAGAGAGGGGCAAAGGGCAGGACTTGAAGAAATAATAGCTGAAAACACTCGAAATTTGGCAAAAGACCAATGTAGAAATGTACAAATTCAAGATGTTTATTTCCAAATAGGATGACTCTAATGAAGTTCATTCCAACACTTCATAATTGATGTCTGGAAACTAAAGACAAAGTAAAACTCTTGACAGCAAAAGAAAAACAACACATCACTTACAGGGAAGAAATCAATTCAAATGACAGAAAATTTCCTCTTTAGAAACTAGGGAGGAAACTATGGAAGGAAGTGGCACAAGTGCTGACAGTAAATAACTTTCAACCTAGAATTCTTTATCCAGAGAAAATATTCTTCAGAAATAAAGGAGGAAACCAAACTGTTCTTAGATGAAGTAAAACTAAGGGAATTTGTTGTCAGCAGGTTTATCCTAAAAGAACAGCTAATGGATGTTCTATAAGAGGAAGAAAATAATAAAAGGACTCTTGAAACATTGGAAAGAGTAATGAATGAGTAAAGATAAGGTTGAACATAATATAAATATAATACATTTTACTTCACCTATTACATTTCTTATATTTGAAAGATGTAATAAAAATTATAATACTGTGATGAAGTTCTAAATGTAGAAAAATATTTAAGAAAATTATACTATAAACATTAGAAGGAAAAGGGATGTAAGGGAAGGTAAGATTCCTGTGCTTCATGCAAACTGGTACAATGTTCATATAAGTAGACTGATATATTACATATATATAATTTATAACCACTAAAAATGCTATACAAGGAGATTTACTGAAAAACACTCTATATAAAACAGAATTAAAAAAAAAATGTTCAAGTAACCCACAGGAAAGCAGGAAAAAGAAAACAAAGATGACAGAAAACAAAGTAAAATCACCAACCTAACCCTTAACATAGCAACAATCATATTAAATGTGAATGATATACACACATTGCTTAAAACACAGAAATTTGGAGCATGTTAGAAAACACCCAACTATATGCTAACAGAAATTCATTTGAAATATAACTATATAGGTAGGGTAAAAGTTAAAGGATGGGAAAAAATATTACATGCAACACTAGTAAATAGAAAGAACAAGTAACTATATTAATATCAGATAAAATAGCCTTCAGAGAAAAGAAAATTACTAAGTAGAGATAAATTATATAGTGATAAATAGGTCAATCCATCAATAAGACATAGTAAATTAAATGTGCATGTGCCAAACAACAGAGCTCTAAAAATATATGAAGCAAAACTAATAGAACTTAAAGCAGAAATAGACAAATTCACATTATAGTTGGAGACTTCACCACCCCTCTCTCAACAATTGATAGGACTAGAGAGCAAATGAAGAAGAATATAGAACTCAACACCATTAACCAGCAGAACTGACATGTAGAGAACACTCCACCCAACAATATATGGTACACACTCTTGCTAATGCCCAAAGGACATACACCACCACAGATCATATCCTGGTCCATTAAATAAAAAACAAATTTAAAAAATTGAAACCATACAGGGGCTCCTGAGTGGCTCAGTCGGTTAAGCATCTGACTTTGGCTCAGGTCATGAACTCACGATTCGTGAGTTCAAGCCCCATGCTAGGCTCTGTGCTGACAGCTCAGAGCTTGGAGCCCGCTTCGGATTCTGTGTCTCCCTCTCTCTCTGCCCCTCCCCCACTTGTGCTCTGTCTCTCAGAAATAAATAAACGTTAAAACATTTTTTAAAATTGAAACCATACAGTGTTTTCTCCATCTGTAATGTAATTAAACTAGAAATTGACAAAAGAAAGAAAATGAGAAAATCTCTAGACACTTGAAACTGAACAGCATATGTTTAAATAATCTTAGTCATAGAGGAAGTTACTAGGGACATTTAAAAAATACTTTGAACTAAAGGAAAATGAAAATACAACATCAAAATTTATGATATGTAACTAAATCAGTACTTTAAGGCCAATATATAGCACTGAATACTTACATTAGAAAAGAGGAAAGTGTCAAATTTGTCACCTAAGCTCTCACTTCAGAATCTAGAAAAAGAAGAGCAAAATGAAGCTAAAGCATGTAAAAGAAAGGAAATAATAAAGACAAAGAAGAAATAAAATTGAAAATAGAAAAAGAATAAAAAAATAAACAAAAAGCTTGTTTTTTAAAAGATAAAAAATGCATTTTTTCAAAGAATCAATAATACTAACAATAAAATTAATCCAAAATTCAATAAAAGACCAATAAAATTGACAAAACTTCAGCAAGACTGGCAAAAAAAAAAAAGACACACATTACCAATATCAGGAATCAAACAGTGGATATTACCACAGGCTTTGTTAGATATCAAAACAATTTTTTTTAAATACTACAAACACATAACTTTGACAGATAAAAATAAACAGATCAATTTCTTGAAATGTACCAACTACCACAATTTGCCAATATTAATTAGATAACTTGAATAGCCTTATAGCAATTAGGGAGATTAAATTTTTAAAAATTAATAGACTTGCATTTTTAGAGCACTTTTACGTTTTTAAGTTTATTTATTTTGAAAGAGAGAAAGAAAGAGTGAGGGAGGGGCAAAGGGAGAGAGGGAGAATCTCAAACGGACTCTGTGCTGTCAACTCAGACAGCACATGGGGCTCAATCCCATGAACAGTGAGAGCATGACCTGAGCTGAAATCAAGAGGGGGACACTCAATGAACTGAGCCACGCAGGCACCCCTTGAGCAGTTTTAGGTTTATGAAAATCTGAGCAGAAAGTACAGAGATTTTCCCTACAGTCTGCTTCCAGGTTCCCCCATTACTGATATTATTGCATTAATGTAGTACATATGTTACAATTGGTGAACCAATATTGATATATTGTTATTGACTAAATTTCATAATTTACTTTAGGGTCACTCATCTGTACAGTTCTACAGATTTTTTAAAACAGACTTTCAGTTTTAGAGCAATTTTAGGTTAACAGAAGAATTGAGCAGGAAGTACAGAAAGTTTCCATATACTGTCGGCTCCAATGCACTCACAGTTTCCTCCACTATCAACATCCCACACTAGAGCATATTTGTTGTACTTGATTAATCTACACTGACATATCCTTATCATCCAAAGTCCATAGCTTACATTAGGATTCACTCTTGCTGTTGTACATTCTATGAGTTTGGACAAATGCATAAAGACATGTATCCACCATTATAGTATCATGCAGAATAGTTTCATTGCCCTAAAAATCCTCTGTGTTCTGCCTATTTATCCCTATTTTTCCCCAGCCACCCCCCCCACTGATCTTTGTAACATCTCCATAGTTTTGCCTTTTCCAAAATGTCATATAGTTGGAATTGTATAGTGTGAGGATTTTCAGATTAGCTTCTTTCACTCAATAATTTGCATTTAAGATTCCTCCATATCTTTTCATGGCTTCATAGTTCACTTCCTTTTTGTTGCTGAATAATATTCCATTATATGTACGTACCACAATTTATATATCCATCAACACAATAATATATCCATTGACATATCTTGGTTGCTTCCAAGTTTTGGAAATTATAAATGAAACTGCTATAGACACGTGTGTGTGGGTTTTTGTGTGGACATAATCTTTCAATTCATTTGGGTAAATACCAAGAATTGCAATTGGATTGAGTAGTAAAACTATATTCAACTTTGTAAGAAATTGCAAAACTGTCTCCCAAAGTGGCTATACCATTTTGTATATCTACCACTAATAAATGAGAGTTTCCTTTGCTTCACATACCAGCATTTGGTATTGTCAGTATTTTGGATTTTGGTCATTCTAATAGGTATATAGTGGTACCTTATTGTTGTTTTAATTTGAAATTAATTAATAATATGTCATGTTTTGCAACTTCCCATATGCTTATTTGTCATAAGCGTATCTTCTTTGGTGAGATGCCTATTTAGATTTTTGCCAACTTTTTAATTGGGTTGTTTGTTTTCTTTTTATTGACTTTGAAGAGTTCATTGCACATTTTGTATACAATTCCCTTATTGGTTATGTGTTTTGCAAATATTTCATTGTAGTCTATGACTTATCTTTTCATTCTCTTAAAAGTGTCATTCATAGAACAGAAGTTTATTTTATTTTAATGAAATACATCTTATCAATATTTTCATTGTGCTTTTGGTGTATCTAAAAAGTCATTGCAAAACCCAAAGTCATCTAGGTTTTTCTCTTATGTTATAGCCTATAAGTGTTACAGTTTTTTGTTGTACATCTATGATCCATTTTGAGTTAATTTTTGTGAAAGACATAAGGTCTGTGTTTGAATTACTTGGTATATGTTTGTTTAGTTTCTCTAGCATCATGCCCTGAAAAGACTTTCCTTTCTCCATTGAATTGCTTTTGCTGCCCTTTGTCAAAGAGCAGTTGACTATACTTGTGGGTGTCAATTTCTGAGTTATCTGTTCTGTTCCATTTGTCTATTCTTTCACAAAAACCATACTTCCTTGATTACTGTATCTTCACAGTAAATATTGAAACTGGATAGTCTCAGTCCTCATTGGTTAGTTTTCTTTAAATTCTTTCATCAAAGCTTTATGGCTTTCTATAAATGTTTTGTACATATTATGTTATATTTATGCTTAAGTATTTCATTTTTTGATGCTAATGTAAGTGGTGCTATGTTTTCAATTCAAATTATTATTGTTCATTTCTAGTTTATAGAAAATCAATTGATAATTTTTATATTACCCTGTATATCACAACCTTCCTCTTATCAGTTATTAGTTTCAGAGATTTTTGTTTGTTTAAAAATTCCCAAGAAAGAATAACCAGGAACAGATGGCTTCCCCAAGCATTTAAAGCATATTTAAAACCCATTCTACACAATCTTTCCAAATATAGAAAGGGGGGAACACATTCCAATTCATTTTATGAAGCTAATATTATCCTAATGCAAACCCAGACAAAGATAGTACAAAAAAGTTAAACCACAGACAATATCCCACTTTAATATAGATACAAAAGTTCTTAACACAGTATTAGAAAACCCAATTCAGGAATATATCTTTAAAAAGCCAACAATGAATTGTGCCAAGTAGGATTATTTCCAAGAATGCAAGCCTGATTCAATATTCAAAAATCAATCAATATAACCCAATCCTAATCCTGTTTAGACTAAGAAAGAAAAAATCATATAATTGTATCACTTGATACAGAAAAGCATTCAACATAATTTAATGCACATTAAAGATTTAAAATTTCTCGGAAACCTAGGAGTAGAGGAGAACTTTCTCTACTGGACAAAGGACATCTACAAAACACTTACAACTAACATTATACTCAATACTTAACTGAAAAACTGAATGTTTTCCCTCTAAGTTTGAGAATAAGACAAAGATGCCCATTCTCATCACTCACTCAACATAGTAGAGAAGTTCTAACTAGTGAAATAAGGTAATAAAAGGAAGTAAAAATTATACAAATCACAAAGGAAGAACTAAAAGTATCCCTATTTGCAGATTATATGATTGTTTATGGAGAAAATCCCAAGGAATCTATCCCCCAAAATGCTGAACTAGGCAAGGACACAAGAAGATCAACACACAGAAATCAATTGTATTCCTTTCTACTATTAATAAACATATGGATGCTGAAATTTAAAATATAGTATCATTTACAATTGTTAAAAAAAAAAAGAAAACTTACATGTAAATCTAACAAAACACATATAGGACTCATATGCTGAAAATTTACAAAACACTGATGATAGAATTCAGAGAGGCTCTAAACAAATGGTTAGACATATCATGTCCATGGATTGGAAAACACAATATCGTAAAGATACCAATTCTCTCCAAATTTATCTATTGGTTAAATGTAAATTCCTACCAAAATCCCAGGAGTTAAGTTTCTTTATTGAGAGAGAGAGAGAGAGAGAGAGGAGTGTGCAAGCGTAGGAGAGGGGCAGAGAGAAAATCCCAAGCAGGTCCTGTGCTGTCGGCAAGGAGCCTGATGCAGGGTTCAATCCCACCAATTGTGAGATCATGACCTGAGCCTGAAATTAAGAGTCAGATGCTTGAACTGACTGAGCTAACCAAGCGCCCTGGTAGTTTTTTTGTTTTTGTTTTTGTGTTTTGGTAGCTATATATACAGATAGAAATATAGATTCTAAAATTTATGTGGAAGGGAAAAGGAACTAGAGGAGTTGAAACAATTTTGAGAAAGAAGAATAAATCGGGAAGAACAAGTCTATCCAATTTCAAGATTTATTGTTTAGCAATGGTGATCAAGACTCTGTGGTATTGGTAAAGGGACAGAAACATATATCAATGGGACATAAAAGAAAACCCAGAAATAGACCCACACAAATATGCCAAACTGATTTTTTTTTTTTACAACGGTGAAAAAAGAATTCAATGCAGGGAGGAGAGACTTTTCCCAATTAATGGTGCTGGAGAAACTAGATATCTGGAGGGGGGAAAAATGAGCCTCTACCTATACTGCATACTTTACGCAAAAAAAGTTAGTTGAAATAAATTATAGATTTAAACATAAAATGTAGAATTATGAAATTTTAAGAAAAAAGAATCATAGGATACAAACTTTGGGCTAGGCAAGGAGATCTTAATACCAAAGGCACAATCCATAAAGAGAAAACTGATAAATCTGACTTCATCAAATTTTGGTCTATGAAAGGCTCTGTTAAGCAACGAAAAGATAAGCTGCTACAGATTAGAAGAAAGCACTGCAAACCACATAAAGGACAAAGGACCAGTATCTGTAACAGGTAAACAACTTTTGAAACTCAACTGTAAGTAAATAAACAATTCAATTAGAAAATTGGGCAAAAGACATGAATAGACATTTCGCTGAAGGGGATCTACAGGTGTAGAGGAGCTCATGAAAAGATGTTCAATACCACCAACCATTAGGGAAATGCAAATTGAAACCACAATGAGATATTAATGCACACCTATAATAATGGCTAAAATAAAAAGTGGTGACAATACCAAATGTTAGCAAGGATGCAGAGAAACTGGCACACTCACTTATGCACTGCTGGTGGAAATGTAGATGGCACAGCCACTCTGGAAAACAGTTTGGCGGTTTCTTAAGAAATAAACCTGCAATTACCATACAACCCAGCAATTGTGTTCCTGGGCACTTATCCTGGAGAAATCAAGACTTAGGTTCATGTAAACAGCCTGTACATGAATGTTCATAGCAGCTTTATTCATAATAGCCAACAACTGAAAACCAACCAGAGGTTTGTCCATGAGCACGAAGTTAAACTGTGGTACATCACCCCCAAGAAGACTACTCAGCAACAAAAAGGAATAACTACTGATACATTCAACAATGCATATGAATCTCCAGGGAATTAAGCTGAGGGAAAAACAAACAAACAAACAAACCCAACAGATTACTTAGTATATGGGTTCATTTAGGTAATATTCTTGAAATGACTAAATAATGAGAATGGAGAATATGAAATGGAGTAGCCAGGGCTAATCCACCTTGCCAGGGCTTAAGGTGGGAGTGAAGTGGCTATAAAGGGCCACAATCCTTGTGATGATGGGAATGTTCTGAATCTTGATGGTATCTATATCAGTTTCCTGGTTGTGATATAGCATGCCACAGTTTTGCAAGATGTTACCTACCGTTGGGAGAAACTGGGTAAAGGGTATATTGTGTCTCTCTGTATTCTTACAACTGCATATAAACCTGCAATGATCTAAAAATTAAAAGCTTAATTTTTAAAAAGCAAGAAATATATAAATTATCTAGTAGTGCTAACCAGTGTGATACAAGCCTACAGTGGGTGTCAGTAGAAATTCTCCCTGACAATTCCAGATGTGAGCGGAGATATGACCCCAATGCAAGTGTGTATCCATCATTTGGTGCATGCCCCAAGTGGATGTGGAAAACATTTAAAAGTGGAATTCCAAGTAGGTAGGATCTGTCATCTTGTCCAGGTTCTGTCTCAAGCCAGCTGGCTAACTGTGAGTGTAGTATTTGGTTGCTTTGAGCAGCAAATAACAGAATATAGTACCAGTTCATGCAATACAGGTATTATTATCTAATCCAATGGGAAGCAGGGATAGGCAGCTACAAGGTAGATCTGTGCTTATTAATTGGCCTTTCTGAGTTCTCTAAGATGGGTGCAGCAACTTAAAGCCACACAGCCTGTTATGTAAAGCCACGTGTACAAAGCCACAGAAAAGAGGACAGCAAAATAGGAATCTTTTCATCTCATCCCTTTCTCTCACTGTGGGAAGAAAATTATCCCACAATTTCCTACCAGATTTCTCCTTTTGGAGAAGTCATTGGTCCAAAACAGTCATATACCTGTCCTACCCCCTTGATTACTGGTGGAGGGACTTGTGATTCATTCTTTATTGCTGAGTGAATAGCCACCCAGAAACAACTGGAGTTCTGTCAGGAAGAAAGAACAGAGAAGAACTGTTGGATGGGCAAGCAACAGGCCTGCCATAGTGGAAAGTTGGCCTCTGCCTCATGGTTCTGAGTCTTCTGGGTGAAGGATCTATGCTGCTTATGCATAGCCTTCCCTCTGAAATCTTGGAGAGGTTCTCCCTGAGGGACAGTGGGCTGTGGGGTGCTGGGTTTTGTGGTCAGCCCGCACTATGGCCTCTTATCCATCCAGTGTATCCATCCATACATCAAAATAGAATGGGCCATCTTTGACAAGACATCTGGCTCAGATACTTGCCCCACCACCTGTATCTCTATGCCAGAGAAACAGAAGTTCTCTGGCTTCCTCAGAACTTTTCTGTAGCAATAACGGGCCTGCCAAGGTGGCCTGAGGACCCTGTAATGGATGAGCATCAATGAGATTAGCAGAAATAAGAAAGAGATGAGCTGATAGTTGGCAAGTACACCTTATCTCTCTATATCAAGCAAGATCTTTAAGACATTCTTCATTCATTCCCTGGGGAGCTAGAAAATGCCCAAGACTCCTCCGTGTGTGTGCGGTTTAATATAAGTGCCCGTTAAATTTCTCCTGCAATTTAGAGGACTACATCTGGTTGGCTATCTTGGTCAGCTTTAGGATATTGGTTTGAAAAAGGGTCATAAATTTTATTTTCAATTTTGTTTCTGTGGCTTTTATACTTTAATATGCCCCTGCAGACTTGCTGAGCCTGACGGTCAGGTGAAGGAGAGAAATGGGTAGTGGAGAAGAGTCTTCCACCCCATGAGACATATTTCAGCCTCAGAAAGAGTCCTTCCCCCTCTTTGTGGGTGTCAGGCCAGTTTGGGGCTGAAATTAGCATGTGGTGTAGGATTGAAGGTGCATGTGTTCTGTCTGGCCAGCTCTTTTGAGGAGACAACCCCTCCTTCCTTCTCTCAGCTGGGGATGACCCCACCTTCTGGCTCCGGGGTTCACATGTGACCCAAATCCAGCCAATCAGAGAATTCCACCCCGTCAATGGGCAGGAGCAACCAAAGCTGGGCCAATTGTAGCCTTCACTGCAGCTGCTGGGCAACATAGCTCCTGGGTCCAGCTATGCCTGAAGTTGGATGCTCCTATGGCGGTCCCCATTTCACAAAGCAGTAAGTACCCCACCTGCCCTCCTTTTAAACTTATAGGTGATTTTGAGTTGGTGTAGTCTCTTGCAACTGAAAGAGTCTTGAATAATATGAGTCTTTTGAATACTAAATCTAGGGTATGCATTAGGTGTTCCTCATGACATCAACACTGGCCTCCACCCCCAGGTCTTCCTCCACAAACATTGGCATTCGAAGTGTCAGAAGGCTTGCAGCCTCTTTGCAGCATTACTATTGCACACCTGCCAGGACCACATGAGGGTAATTTTTCCTGCCCATGGCTTTTGTTTTCTCTGCTATATAATGAGTTGCCTACCTACAAATATGTGACACTGAAATGAGAAACCAGAGATAGCACAAAAGTACAATGTCTGACAATCCCTGACCTGTAATTCCCATGTCCAACCAGTTTTGAAACTGGAGGTTTTTTTCCTAGTTTTCTTGATGGCCAAAAACTGACCTGCAGTGACATGGGATTGTCTATATATAGTCTATGATAGCTCCCATCCCTCTGGGGCTTCTCATATCCTTGAGTCTCCCCTGAAAGTACTTCCAGCTTGATCTGCTCAATGCGCACTTAATGTCATCTGATTCCTGTGGCTTCTATGTCACTCAGAAAAAGGAACCAAGCCTCACACCCTACTCAGAGAAAGTGCATCTGTCCTTGTCTTCAAGGTGGTTATAAGATTTCTTCTCCCTCCCTTTTCCCTTCTGTCTTTTTCTCTTACACACACACACACACACACACACACACACACCGCCTTGGGGTGGGAAGAGTAAGGCACAACATTATTACGGATTCAAAGGAATGAATAGTCATGAAGAATGCAGGCAGGGGTGGGAGAGGTGGGGGGAGCCAGTGATGACAGGTCCCAGCCAGGAATGGGCACTGGTGGCAGATAATGTTTGGCCACCTTCTCTCCATCCTGGCTTCCTTAGATGGAAGGCCTTCTTGAGGCCGCAAATTTCAAGACTGAATTTCCCAGACTCACTTGCCTCTGGACTGTCAGAGGCAGGGACAATTAGACAATTAGGTACAAGATACCTGGAAAAGAAGATGAGGCTGAGGCTTCATTTCTGCTGCTTCCATTCTGCTCTGTTGGCAAGTACGGTGAAGGAGACATTTGGTTCTTCTGCAGCAGTGGACATGAAAGACAGGTGGAGCGTATCTATATGGCTGGTGTGGCTTGTGGCTGATTGCTGAGAGCTGGGTGGGGTGGGCTTCCTGAGCACAGGGGCTGTGCTGGGAGCCAGTGACTGACTCCCCATCCCCCACTTCCTAATCGTACCAGAGGTGGCTGCTTGCTTAGGGTCCAGTTCTGCAATGGGAGAACCATTCCTGAAGCCACACTTGGCCCAGATGAGTTTGTGCATCCCCAATCCCTTCTATTAACTCCCTGCCTGCAAGGTGGTTTCTGTGATTTGCACATGGACCCTGAGCATCACAGGAGCACATGAAGGGCTATTCAGAAGTCATTTAGAATAAAGAGAAAGAAATATTCTAGAGGACTGGGTGCTCTGAAGGACCTTGTGTGAGGAAGAGTTGGAGTAGGTCTGGAAGTGTCTTGGGTAATGTGGATGGGGAGAGAGGGTGGATCATGCAGAATTTCTAAGAGAGCAGTTCTAGAGAGATGACCTTGAAACAATGTTCTAGATGCAGCTCCAGGATGTGTGCATCCTTCTTCCTGCCCCTCTGGGCCATAATATGCATCTTAACAAATTTAGAAGAATAGAAATCACACAGCATCTGGTCTCAGATCACAATGGAATTAAACTAGAAATAACAGAAAGTAACTGGAAAATCCTAAAGAAGAAATCTCAAGAGAAATTTTAAGATATTTTAAACTAAGTGAAAAAATGAAAACACAACTTATAAAGTTATAAAAATTTGTGGGACTTGGGGGAGACAGCAGTCTCACCCAAGAAGACATCCCAGCATGGAGACCCTGGGGAGACCTCAGGCTTATTTTGATCCAGGAAGAGAAAGGGACACAGAAGCAAGATTATTTACCATAGAAAAGGACTTGTTCAGGCCAAGAAGGAAGGATTTGTGGAAGGACCTGGATGGGCATTGACAGTGAGGATGAGTGGGTCTAGGGTACCCCAAGGTAGAGACAAAAACAAGAGAATGGAGACAAGTGGCATCATCTGTCCCTGGGATGATACTTCCCCTACTCTGCCCATTGCTGGGTTGCAAGTTAACTCTGAGGCTGGGAATAAGCCCACCCATCCATAATTTGAGTAAATAAACCCTCAAATAAAATGAAATGGAAATGGTTTCATTTGCTGTGGTCCTATGATGAATTATAGATCATTAAATTGGTCCATGATTTTCCATTTGTCATTAATTTTTTTTTCCTGATGAATTTATAGTGGCTGATTTTTGAAAAAAGTCTTTAGCAGGGCAAAATGTGGTGGAAAGAAATGGTATTGTTGTTCCTCTCCGATCCCTGTTTTCTCCATCTGCTACTGCTCTGTGTGTGTGGCCCCCCGTCAGAGCTCAAGAGAGCTGGGCACAGCTGGAGTACTGGGGTTTTCTGCCTCTGGAGGGGGGTGGTAAGGGGCAGTGGGGGGGCATTGAGAGGGAAGAAGACCAAGCACCCAGTTTTCTAACCAGAACCCCACCATTCACAGCCACTTGACCACAGCCAACTGCCACATGGGATTAGCTATGGGCCTTGTGCCTGGAGCTTCCCACCAGCCTTCCATGCTGGGAAGTCTCAGAAGCATGCAGCTCTGCTTCTGGCCAACCTCACAGCCTGGCGCAAGCCCTTCAGCTCCCCTCGTCTTCCCTAGGGTCTCTCTTTGCTGTCCCACCCTATCCCGCCACCCTCTGGCCACACAACCCATTTAATTTTTATCCATTCTGATGGGTCTCTGGGTTTCACTTACATTTGGATACTGAACATCTCTTTACATGCTTATAAATGGAGTTCTGTGAATTGCCTGTTTATATCCTTTGTTCATTTTCTATTATGTTGCTGCTTCTTTTGCCAATACGCAGAGCCTCTTTATATATTATGGGTATGAATTCTTTGTCTACTATGTATAGTGAATATTATTTCTCAGCCGGTCCCTTATCTTTTCCCTTTTTTTTTTAACTTTATTTATTTTGAAAGAGAGACAGAGTGAGTGGGGAGGGACAGAAAGAGAGGAAGAGAGAGAGAACCCCAAGCAGGCTCTGCACTGTCAGCATGAAGCCCCGTGTGGGGCTCAAACTCACAAATCATGAGATCATGACTTGAGCCAAAACCAGGAGTCCAATGCTTAACTGACTGAGCCATTCAGGTGCCCCTCTTTTTCCTTTTTGTTAGTGGCAGTTTCTATTTTCTTTTCTCTTGTTTTGTAGTAAAAATGTTTATGTTTTTATGTCATTAAATTTGTTCATCTTTTCCTTCTGGTTCTTGGTTAGGAAGTCTTTTCCAATCCCAAGATTACAAAAATATTCTTTACTATCTTCTGATTCTTTCATGGTTTTGCGTTTTACATTTAGATCTTTAATAGGTCTGGAATTTACTTTTGGGTGTGGTGTGTGAGAAAGGAATCAAAGTTATTTTTTTCTCCAAATCATCCAAAAACTAGTTATTGATGAGTCCATTTTTTCTCACTGTTATTTCAATATTGGAAATCTATTAATGTAATTTACTAGCATGTTAAGGGGAAGATAAATAGTCATCTTGGTACATTTCTTTTTTTTTAACGTTTATTCATTTTTTTGAGAGACAGAGATAGCAAGTGGTGGAGGGGCAGACACACACACACACACACACACACACACACACACAATTTGAAGCAGGCTCTAGGCTCTGAGCCGTCAGCACAGAGCCCTATGTGGAGCTCGAACTCACAAGCGGTGAGATCATGACCGGACCCAAAGTTGGAGGCTTACCCGACTGAGCCACCCAGGCACCCCTCATCTTGGTACATTTCTTAAATTTAAAAACATGACACTAACCCTGAGCAAAATTCTCAACAAGTTAAAAGTAAAAGGAAACATTTTCAACCTAAAAAAAAACCATAGTTATCAGTATTGGCTCATCAATTGTAACAAATGTGCCACACTAATGCAAGATGTTAAAAATAGGGAAATTAGAAATTAGTGGGGTGAGTGATTTATGGGAACGTTATGCTTTCCACTTAATTTTTTCTGTAAATGTAAAACTGCTTAAAAATCAAAAATGGAATAAAATTAAAATAACACACCACAGCAAACATATTTACTGGTGAAACATTGTAAGCATTCTCATTAAAATCAAAATAAGTCATTTAGATGATATAAATATCTTTTCCTATATTATTTCCTATTCCAAGGCAACCATAGTCCGTGTTTCTTAATTCCTTATTCTGTGACATGGGGACATTATGTCTCCACTCACACTCAGCTCTGCTTACCACCTTGTGTTGACACATCTCTACTCTTACACTGTCAAGATTGATAAAGTTTATCTGTAGCTTTATTTATAGGTTGATTCTCAAAGGTGAAAACCAACATACAAGCAAAAATCAAGCTAATGTGATTTTCACTGCTTAAATTTTGCCACTGCCAAGGCAAGTCATGTGCCAGAATTAGGTTTCCTTCTTTTTGGATCTACTGTCGGTATCCTCAGGTCACTGAAAAAAATGTTTCACTTGGTCTGTGTTTCACATTGTCTACTATTCAAGATCGTGATATATTTTGGTTTGTTTCGTATTTGGATCATATATTTAAATTTTTTTATTAAGTTTATTTCTTTACTTAGAGAGAGAGAGAGAGAGAAGAGGAAGGCAGTGATAGAGGGAGAAAGAGAGAATCCTAAGCAGGGTCCACACTGTTAGCTCAAAGCCCAATGCTGGACTCCATCTCACAAACCATGAGATCACCACCTGAGCTGAGATCAAGATCAGATGCTTAACCAACTGAGCTACCAAGGCGCCCCTGGATCATATCTTTTATGCTCAGTTTGCTTTTCTTTTGAAGAGAAGAAGCATACATCTTATTCAACACATGCCTGCTAGTTCCCAGCTTCCTACCATTCTATATTGCTTAGAATTCATTTCATTCTTATTCTTGAATCCCACCAAAATCCTATGCTAATTTGGATCAGGTGCTTCATATATATTTTCACGGAGTATCTTGATGCCTTTCTGTTTCCATCTTTACATGGTCTGCCTTTGTCATGACTTGTGTGCTGGAAGCACGTTGTACTTCATGGAGCCTTTTTTTTCCCCCATAGGTTCTCCTTCCCAAGCCTCTGACCTCCTGCTCCAGTGTGATGCCTTACTGTTCATTTGCAGACTTGGGGCTTCTTCTGACTGTTATTCTGGGTTTGGAACCATTGTTTCCTGGACTCTTAGTTTTCCCATTTGTTTGTTCATTCCCTTATTTTGCTGGAGTATTCTTCCTACGAAAAAATGCATGGGAGGTGAACTTTTTGAATTCACAGGAATCTAAAAGTTTCTTTAATGTGTCCTCACACTTTATGGTTTCTTTGGCTGGGCTTTTTAGATTGGAGCCATTTTCCTTCAAGATTTGCAAGCTCTGTTCCATAGTGTTCCAGCATCTGGCAGTGCTGCCAGTCCACTACTTGTCTGACTCCCATTTCTTAGAGGGCTTTTTCCCCTCTGGAAGCTTTTTAGGACTTTTTCTTGATCCTGGCTGTTCTGAAAATTAACCATGTGTGTTTAGATATGGGTCTTTGTTTCATTCAGGATGCTTTTAGCTGCAAGTAATACAACTCTCAACATAAGACAATTTGAAAAACAACACAAATCCAGACTTCAAGGTGTATTACAAAGTTGTAATCATCAAGACAGTATGGTACTGGCACAAAAACAGACAGATCAATGGAGCAGAATAGAGAACCCAGAAATAGACCCACAAATGTATGGCCAACTAATCTTTGACAAAGCAGGAAAGAATATCCAATGGAATAAAGACAATCTCTTCAGCAAGTGGTGCTGAGAAAACTGGACAGCGACATGCAGAAGAATGAACCTGGACCACTTTCTTACACCATACACAAAAAGAAACTCAAAATGTATGAAAGACCTAAATATAAGGCAGGAAGTCATCAAAATCCTAGAAGAGAAAGCAGGGAAAAACCCCTTTGACCTCGGCTGCAAAATTTCTTAGTCAACACGTCTCCAGAGGCAAAGAAAATGAAAGCAAAATGAACTCTTGGGACCTCATCAAGATAAAAAGCTTCTGCACAGCAAAGGAAATAATCAGAAAAACTAAAAGGCAATGGGAGAAGACATTTGCAAATGACATGTCAGATAGAGGGTTAGTATCTAAAAACAATAAAGAACTTATCAAACTCAACACCCAAAAAACAAATAATCCAGTGAAGAAATGGGCAAAAGACATGAATAGACACTTCTCCAAAGAAGACATCCAGATGGCCAACCGACACATGAAAAAATGCTCAACATCACTCATCATCAGAGAAATACAAATTAAAACCACAATGAGGTACCACCTCACATCAGCCAGAGTGGCTAAAATTTCCAGCCACTCTGGAAAACAGTATGGAGGTTCCTCAAAAAATTAAAAATATAACTACCCTTTGACCCAGCAATTGCACTGCTAGGTATTTATCCAAGGGTTGCAGGTGTGCTTTTTGAAAGGGCATATGCACCCCAATGTTTATGGCAGTGTTATCAACAATAGCCAAAGTATGGGAAGAGCGCAAATGTCCATCGACAGATGAATGGATAAAGAAGATGTGGTACACACACACACACACACACACACACACAATGGAGTATTACTCAGCAATCAAAAAGAATGAAATCTTGCCATTTGCAACTACGTGGATGGAACTAGAGGGTATTTTGCTAAGCAAAATTAGTCAGTCAGACAAATTTCATATGACTTCACTCATATGAGGAATTTAAGATACATAACACATGAACATAAGGGAAGGGAAACAAAAATAATATAAAAACAGGGATGGGGACAAAACATAAGAGACTCTTAAATGTGGAGAACAAACAGAGGGTTACTGGAAGGGTTGTGGGAGGGGGGATGGGTTAAATGAGTAAGGAAGACACTTGTTAGGATGAGCACTAGGAGATGAATCACTGGAATCTACTCCTGAAATCATTGTTGCACTATATGCTAACTTGGATGTAAATTAAAAAGTTAATTAATTAATAAAAAAAGAGACAAGATTAATTGGCTCATATAAGCCCCAAAGAAAGGTAGTTCCAGAGTTGGTTCAACCTTGCCATTAAGGCCCTATCTTATCTCCACCTTCTCTTTCTCCCGACCTGCAAAGGGCTGTAGTGACTCCAGGCACCACATTCTGTAGTATTCAGAGTAAAAGAGGGGGCCATGTTATTGTGTTTTATTTTAAGAACTATGAAATCGACCACAGACTCCCTCCTGGGAGACTTTTCTAATATCTCATCAGTTAGAATTGGGTCACATGCCTCTTCCTATGCTGGTGACAAGAATGATCATGACTGGGTTGGAGCCAGTCTCTGGGGCTAGGGCTGCACAGAGGAACATGAAGACTTAAAAAAAAAAATCAAGGTTCTGTTATTTAAAAAAAAAGGGAAGAATTACTGTTGAATACTAGCCCATTTCTTTTATTTTTTCAATTTTCATTTCATGCTTTGAGCTATAAAAGCTCAGAATTCTGACACCAATCATCTCAAAACGATGCAAAACAACTCATAATATTTACAAGCATTTCTCTTATGTCTTTCCTCTTTAAACAATGGCGTGATCAGTACGACATGGTTTTCTTGGAGGGACATATGAACAGATAGGCAGACAAACAGATAGATAGATAACAGAAAGCCAGAACCAATTCATCAGTAAGTATATCACTATTAATCCTTCCAACCCATCCTCTGCATTTTTAACAGAAAGAGAATATGGCTTTTGCCCAATGGGAAGAGCTGTTTTCAAGTAAAAATTAGAAGTTTGATGGATGAGGCAGGAAAAGACTTCTGAAGCAAATGTTTTTAAACTATTTTAGCTGTTTTTTTTCCTGGCATTTATATCCATATTTCTATATAACTTGACTATACTTCTATTTTCTTGAGTTTTCAATTTTAGATATCATCTACTGATAAATCCCTCTCCATTTCCTGTCTACAAACACACATGTGCCTCCCCTCCTGGTAATATTGTTATATCGGTTTTTAAGTCTGTATGTATTTGTGTTTACATTATTAATGTGCAACTGTTCCTCACAGCTGAGTCATATAGTGTGACTATATATATAGTGATTATATATGTGTGTATATATATATATATATACGCACACACATACACACAGATAACACATGCATACAATGGAATATTACACATCCATAAAAAGGATAAGATTGTGCCATTTGAGACAACATGGATGGACCAAGAGGGTATTATGCTAAGTGAAATAAATCAACTGAGAAAAACAAATACCATAGGATTTTATTCATAAGTGGAATCTAATCCCCCAAAATCCAGATGAACAAACAACAGAAAGCAGAATCGGGCCTATAAATACAGAATATACTTATGGTCGCTGGGTGTGGCAGGTGGGTGGGAGCATGGATTGGGAAAAATGGGTGAAGGGGAGTGGGAGATACAGGATATATATCTTCCTATATCTTCCTTTCTCGTGTGTGTGTGTGTGTGTGTGTGTGTGTCTTTTCCTTTTGCCTCTTGATGAACACTTAGGTTGGTTCCCTATCTTGGCTATTGTAAATAATGCTGCAATAAACATAGGGGTGCATATATCTTTTCAAATTAATGTTTTTGTTTTCTTTGGGTAAATACCCAATAATGGAATTATTGGATCATCTAATATTTCTATTTTTAATTTCTTGAGGAACTTCCACACTGTTTTCTGAATAGGAGGAGATATTTGAAAATTATATACATAGTAAGGGGTAATATCCAAAATATATAAAGAACTTATACAACACCAGCTTCATTTTTGAATTGGAGACATCTTTCTCAGAGTCCCTTGCCTACTGTTCTAATCTGGCATTGTCACTTCCACTGCTGCACAGTCCTAAGATTTTAATACTATTCTTGGCATTCCCTTTGCCTGTTTCTTATGTTGAAGCCCTTATTTTCTAAATCTGCAGAATTCAACTCTGTCAATGTATGTAGGCATTTTTAATTGAAATAATATCCAGATCCCATAAAATTCACCCTTGTAGGGTGACCACTTCAAAAACTGTACGACTGAGTGATTTTATTACATTCACAGAATTGTGCCACTATCTAATTCCAGAACATTTCATCACCCCAAAAAGAAACCCCATATCCTTTAGCACTCATTTTCCCATTCCTTCCTCCCTCCAGGTCCTGGAAACCACTAATATACTTACTGTCTCTATGGATTTGCTTATTCTAGACATTTTGAATCAATAGAACTGTATAATATATGACCTTCTGTGTCTGGCTTCCTGCACTTAGCATAATGTCTTCAAGGTTCATCCATGTTATAACGTGTATCCATACTTAATTCCCTTTTATGGCCAAATAATATTCCATTGTATGGATATATCACATTTTGTTTATCCATTTACCTGTTGATAAGCATTTAGATTGTTTATACTTTCTGGCTATTATAAATAATGCTGCTAGTTTCATATGCAAGTTTATGCAAGTTTTTTTGTGGACATGTTTTTAATTCTCCTGGGTAAGTGTAAGTATACTAATGCAAGTACACTTGACCCATACATAAATATAAATATATTACCTATTCATTTTGATGAGGCACATCCTCCAGTAGCTTCCTGAGAAAGGATGCAGGGCAACACATTTTGGGGACCTTGAGTGTTTGCAAATGTCTTTATTACACACCCACACTTTGATCATACACTTATCAGGAGGAAATCATTCTCTCTGCATTTTGAAGGCATTTTCTCCATGGTCTTCTAGTTTCCAGGGTTGCCTATGGGAAATCCAATGCCATTTGAACTACTTTTTACTCCAGATTCTTTCTATATGACCATTGTTTCATTTCTGAAAGTTCATAGGAACTTCTCTTCTAGTATTCTGAAATTTCACAAAGATGTCCTTAGTGTAGGATTTTTTTTTCACATATTAGAGTGGATATTTGGTGGACTCTTTCAACATGGAAACTCATCTGTTAGGTTTGGGAAATTTTGTTGTACTATGCCTGTGGCAGTTTTCTTCTCTTTCTTGCCTTTGTTCTTGCTTCCGGATGTTCTATATCAGTTATGTGTTGCTGTGTAGCAAACTATCCCCCAATTTAGTGGCTAAAACAACCACTTATTTAGCTGAAGATTCTGGAGGTCAGTAATTTGGTTTGGGCTTAGGTGGGCAGCCTTCCTAGTATTGGCTGGGCTCATTCATGCATCAGTGGTCAGCTGTTGGGCTTGTTAGTAATTGGCTGGTATAGGATGGTGTCAGCTAGTATAGTTCATCTCCCTCCACACACTCTCATCTTCCAGCAGGCTAATCTAGCTGTGTTCACATGGCAGCTGGATAGAGCTCTGAAAAAGCAAGCCGGGGTGTACAAGACTCAAGGGCTTTGACTCAGCACTCGTATGTCTCTTCTGTCACATTCTGTTGGCTAAAGCAAATTATAAGTCCAGCTCATATTCAAGGGGAGGAAAAATAAACTCCACTTTTTGTGGGCAGAAACTACAAAGTCATATTGCAAAAGGCAGGTGCCATGTACTGAATATCTGTGTCCTCCTAAAAATTCATATGTTGAAACCATAATACCCAATGTGATGGTATTTAGAAATGGGACCTTTGGGAGGTGATCAAGTCATAAGGGTGGAGCTCTCATGATGGCATTAATGCCCTTATAAGCAGAGAAATCTTGATTCTGCTCTCTCTCTCTCTCTCTCCCTCTGCCATGTGAGGATACAATGAGAAGATGGCCATCTGTAAACCAGGAAAAAGGCTCTCACCAGGCATCAGGCCTGCCAGCACCTTGATCTTGGACTTCCCAATCTCTAGAACTGTAAATATAAATATTTGTTAAGTCACCCAGCCTGTGCTATTTTTTTATAACACTATGAACTGACTATGACAGTATGGATATAGGGAAGGGTAGAGAATTATGGCCACTTTTGCATCAACTGCATGCTCCTATTATCTTTTTTTTTTTTCTGTTTTATACTTTTGTCTTTTATTCTTGGAATATTTCTCCAGTTGATCTTTCAAGATTTCTGTTGAGTTTTTAATTTTTGCATTGTATTTATAATTTCTAAGAGTTATTTCTTGTTTTCTGATAATTTTTTTAAACAATAGCATTATGATTCTGGCTTAGGACAGATCCTTCTCTTATATCCTTCAGAAGTAACCAACCATGCTAGGCACCTTGATCTTAGGCGTCCAGACTCCAGAACCATAAGAATATAAATTCTTATTGTTTAAGCTGCTCAGTCTGTGGCATTTTGCTATTGCTGCCCTAGCAAACTGATACAGCCATGCCTTAGTTACCTGAAACATGCAGTGTAGGCTCTTCAGTGGTTATTAGTGAGCCTTAGCTGACACACAACCCAGTACACTTGTCCAGCATCTCTCTGATAGAGGAAAGTGTATTCACTTCAGGCACCTTCCATCTGCTGAACCCTTTTGCCCATCTTCGGTTCTGTTCCTTATAACCACAGGGAAGGCTGATGTGGCAGAGAGAGTCAGACATGCAAGTGCCCTGTTTGCTTCTATCCTGAGTGTCTCAACCTCTTCCATCTCTTCCACTGGCTTCTCTCTGTATGTTTTAAACTGGCTCATACAAGTGTGATTTGAGAAACTTGGTATGGTTTGTGAGCCTTTCTGTTCCATGCCCTCTCTGCTGGCCTCCCTGGAGAGTGTTTGGGAACCTTGAGGTACGTTTCCATCATGACAAATCCCTCATGCTTCTCATCTCTTCTCAAATTCTATGTGTCTGCCCCTTTCATTCTGCCTTCTATTCTTTTCTTCTTTGGGCAATAAATCCAGTTGTTATAATATGTTTTTTATACCTGATTGCACCTCAGGTTCACTATATCCTTAGAAATAGCATTAATTGTTGCCAGAGACCATTAGGACCCTGGTGGGCCTGCATGGTGGCTTTTTCCTTTGCAGGTTCCCCTCAATGCCCCACCCTCCTGCCCATGGCTAGACACATGATCACCTGTTGAGCCTGCTGGTTTGGGGATGGGGTCCAGTCCTATAGGGAAAGCCCCTCCATCCATTGAGGGGAAGAAGTCAAAGTAGACAATATGGCTTCCCATTCCTACATTAGTTAAAAAATGGTCAGATAATGCTACCACCATTCATTTAAGAAAGGACATCCAAAGCAGAACTCTTCGTTTCTGCCACCCTGGGTCTTTCTGGCAAAGATAAATAGGTGGTCAAGGTTTCCTTTAAAGTTTGAGATCCACTGCTTCAAAAACACCCAACTCCAAGACCTTTAAGGGCTGTTGAACTTGGTGTTATTCCTCAATACACGACAGAGAACTTATGTCTCCTGGATGCTGACATTGTTATTGTTTTCAAGTCTGGAGAGAATTAAGAAAAATCTTGTGTAGCTACTGTTATTTCAAACACTGATTCATTTCCTGTTTGGTTGACTCCATGAAATACCATCTATCTCCAGAAGACACATTAGGTAACAAGCAGCCCTTCTCATTTTTCAGTGATTTGCTCATGACAAAGTCATTGTTTCTTTCTTTCTCTGCTACTCTGATGAAGGCTCTTGCCTCTCCTCTGAGTGAATTTTCAGTAGCATTTGTATGAGGAGTAGCCACCCTTTGGGGCCAGTTGCTAACCCCGCTTATACTTCAGTTCTTGTAAGCACCTGGCGGGCTTCTCAGAGACACCACAATCATGACTTCAGCCTGCCCATCAGTTCCAGCAGCACCTTTCCCTGACAAGACAAATCTCTATTTATGATAGTTGCTACAGACTGTTCCCATGCTTTGTTTAAAAAGAAAAAAAAGAGCTTCTGTTGGAGTGAGTATCTTTAGGAAAGAAGCAACATTTCTTTCAGCAGAAACTTCATGAAACTTTTAGACACATTAGTCCAATCTTTGTGAAGGGCTGGGTGAAAAATCGAGGTACAGCTCATCCAGTGTGGGCAAGCCTGGCGACGGGAAAAGGGAAGAATAGGCATGAACTCACGCTCCTCCCTATGAATTGATAACTCCCTTCAGAAAAGGTATAACAAACAAGGATTCGGCCAAATACATCTTTCACAGATCCATTCTTCTGACTTGTAATTCTACTAGCACAGTCATAAATAAAAAATATGGGATGAGGCTCTGCTCTCTTTTCTTTGTTCTGTTGTTTCTGGCTAAGTCACAAGCTCTGAAATCTTAGCCTCTGGTGATATTGTGCTTTAGGGGAGAGACGAGACCAGTGCCAAGAGATACGTCTTCTTGTTCTAATCCTGTTACTCTCTGTGTGTTCTTGAGCAACTCTCTGGGCCTCATGCCCTCAAAACTCAAGCACATTAGAGCTAATGACTCAATAAAAATGAGTATTTTTATTTTAAATGCTTTTTTTATTTTAAACTTTTATTGATAAAATTTCAACTAGTCAGTGTTCCCCACAAGTGGATTAACTTGTATCGCTCACTTATTTCCCATTCTATAAAAATGAAATTTCAGATGTTTTAACTTAGAGGGTACTGTCCGAGCTACCTGAAAATGGAAACATCTATTTATTTGGATAAAATAATTTTTTCAACCCCTTACGAAGTTGCTTTAAAAAATAGACAATTTGGATAGTTAATTTGGCAATTGTATTAACTATTTTGCTTCCCAGTGACAGATGCCCAAGTTAGACTATCCGGAGGTATTTCTGATTGTTGGATGTATAAATGTATTCTTTGTAAGCTGCAGACTACAGAATCCACAAGTTCGTTTAAGAATAAGGAATTTATTACAGCATATTATGTGGTGGATAGGATTTCTGGGCAGGTCAAGGACCCAAGCTTAGATACTACAGCCAGAAAAGATGCCCAGCTAGAACACAGGACTTGTTTTCTGAAAACCCCACAGCTACTTCTGCCCCTGCTACTTCTTAGGGTTTGGGCAATAGACTTTCCCACCCCACCTGCTCAGGAAAGCTGAGCCCCTGGTCCACTTTACTTGTAGAAGGTCTGATCCCCCTGAGTGTGGCCACCACTCTGGGGTGCTCATTATCAACTTCCAAGCGTTCTGCAGGTGTACGTGCCTTGGTCACATATAGAAACTTCACAGCAAGGGATTCTGGGAGATGTGGACATTAGTTTCCATACTCTAGATTACTGTATAGGAGTTGGGTGGGTTGTGAGGGTGCTAATGTGCATGGCCTGCCCCAGCAGCAACCTGGGGCACTCTTCAGATTCCAATGGAGAGGGAGCTGGGCCTCAGGAACATAGTCATGCATGGGCACTGTAGGGAAGTGAGAAAATTCTATCTCCGTGTTTCCTTTGCCTCTTTTTCTGGCTACTACCTTGGGGTAACACAACCTCCAGTAGCTTAGGAATTTTACATGTTAGGGTCCAGGTCCCAGAGGGGGTGTAAGTCCCAGTTCCAACCTCCTCAAGAAGGTGATGAGTTGTCGGAGCCAGAGTCAGCTGCCCACCCCTGACAGGAGCAGGGCCACAGTGCTCCAGGCAGCCATTCATTTGCAAGCAAAGGAAGACAGTTTTCAGAAAAGAATGGTAGCAGAGTGGGGAAGTGAGCTGGGAGTTTCAGGGCAAACTGGGCAGTATCAAGAAGACAAGAAATTTTGTTAAAGCAGCGTTACCCCCTCTGTTCTTGTGGGCTGTGCTTAGCTCAGTCTTCCTGCTGGATAGCAGTGTGGTTTTCTTGGACTGTTGTATGCCTTCTGTCCTTCCACATTATAGCTGCTGGGAGCAAAGCATAGTGGTGATAGCAAGTCAGCAGGGCTGGGCAAGCTCAAAACTAGCCTCACTGTTACTCTCACAAGTGGCCTGAGCAAGTCACTGCAGTTCTCTGTCTTCTCTATCTGCAAGATGAGCTTTAAATTCCATGGTCTTTAAAATAGAATTTAAAATTGAGATGGAATTTAAAATAGAGATACAGTGACCCCTCTCCACGGCATCCTGAGATTGATAAACAAGGACTCATTGGGAAAACAGTAATGAGTGAATCTGATTGAGCACCCAGTTAGTTGCTCAACAGAGGAGAAGGAGATTCCAGATGACCTTGGGTCTCCAGACTCAACCTTACTCCTGACACTTTAAAAATTTAGCTGAAATTCACATAACAAAATCAGCCATTTTTAAATGACCAATTCAGTGGTATTTAGTACATTTATGATAATATGCAACCATTACCTCTATCTAGTTTCAAAATATGTTCATCACCCTAAAAAGAAGCCCTATACCTATCAAACAATTATTCACCATTCTCCATTCCCCCATCTTCCTAGCCCCTAGCAACCATTACCTGCTTTCTTGTCTCTATGGATTTACTCATTCTGAACATTTTATATAAGTGGAACCAATCCATGAAGGGCATAATGTGACCTTTAGTCTGGCTTCTTTCACTTATGCTTTCATTCAGCGTAATGTTTTGGAAGTCTATCCACACTGTAGCATGTATCAATGCTTCCTCCTTTTTTTTTTTTTTTTTTTTTAATTTATTTTTGGGACAGAGAGAGACAGAGCATGAACGGGGGAGGGGCAGAGAGAGAGGGAGACACAGAATCGGAAACAGGCTCCAGGCTCCAAGCCATCAGCCCAGAGCCTGACGCGGGGCTCGAACTCACGGACCGTGAGATCGTGACCTGGCTGAAGTCGGACGCTTAACCGACTGCGCCACCCAGGCGCCCCTGCTTCCTCCTTTTTGACGGCTGAGTAATATCCCATCAAATGTACATACCACATTTTGCTTATTCACTCATCCATTGATGGACATTTGTGTTATTTCTAGCTTCTGGCTATTATGAATAGTGCTGCTATGAACATGAGTGTGCATGTACATTTTTGAATACCTGTTTTCAATTCTCTTGGGTCTATACCTACGAGTGGAATTGCTGAGTCACATGGTAACTCTATGTTTAACTTTATGAGGAACTGCCCGATTGTTTTCCACAATGGCTCCACCAGTTTACATTCTTTCCAGCAGTGCACAGGTGTTCCAATTTCTCCACAACCTTGCCAACACTTATTTTCCTTAAAAAAAAAAAAATACAGCCATCTTAGTGGGTATGAAGTGGTACTTCATTGTGGTTTTGCTCTGCTTTTCTGAGAACTTTTTGAAGTGATAAATAACACTTTGTCCTTGATCCTTGAGGAGAATTCTGCCAAACAGGAGATGGACTAAAAGCTTGGTAGCGAGTAAATGTAATCCCAGTTCTTAAAACAGAGTGAAAGGTGGACTCCAGAAACTCTAGCCTTTGATTGCCAGCCACATCTGAGAAGCATGAATAATCACATGGAAAACAGGAAGAGCATGGGGATCCTGCTCCCCTAGTGAACATACGGTCCTATCATTGTAATAGTGCATTTTTACTTCAGCATGGTCTGTTACTTAAAGTGTCACATCTTTGTGACAAGGGCAGAGGAATGGGTCATGTTATACCTAGGCAGGTTTACGGCAGGGAGCACAGTCACACCCTAAAACATGTTCACATCTGGAGGGGCCTGTGTGGGAGGTTGTCTGGGGCCAGGGCATTCTGGGGCAAAGATTGGGAAGAGCCAGTGTGCAGTGCCCAGTGGCAGATTCAGTGAAGGTGCTCTGGGAGACAGGCTGCCCAGGGGTGGCCTGATTGCATAAGAAAGCAAGGTTGGTTGGGACTGGGTTCTGGGCTGAGTTCAAAACCGGATGATACGTGTCTAAAATGAGTGCCCTTTGAGCGAACGGCAGCGTGGGTGAAAGAAAATTGCCTTTTTAGCGGAGTGCTGATGTACATGAATGGAGGAAGCAATGTGACTCTCAAGGAGGTAATTTAGGTAATATAGCCGTTAAATGGACAGTTCTCCCAGGGCCAGGACAGCTGCAATGGAAATGCTCTGCACCATCAGACTACCACCTTCTAGGAACAGTGAAAGCCAACCTGTGTTTGCAGATTCAGGGCAATAAATACTAGCCTGTAATGGGCAGGAGGGCAACATGAACCTCCTCTGCTTCTTGCCTCCCATTAATATCACCCATATCATGTACATTGCTCCTTTGCCCCTCCAGCTTACCTAGTGACTGCCTTTTTGGCTTCCACCTTCATTTCTGATTTCATCTTCTTGTTTCTTTTCTATGGAGCCTCCACAGTCTGATCATCAATGATTCCTCCCTCTGCTCTCCCATTCCCACCCCCCGCTTCCCCACTAAGTGGTGCAGCCCCAGAACTTTTTGCACCCATTCCCTGTTTGCCAAGCAGCTTCTCCAGGCACAGCCTGCACCATGGGAGGGTTTAAATGGGGTTCTCTATGTCACCTGGAAGCCAGAGCTGGAGACATTGGTTGGAGGAGTGGCTTTGCTACTATAGGGATGGTCACATAACAAGGCCTCCTTCTGTCTTCCCTCCCAAACTTCCTGGGGATGTGGGGCCTCCCCCACCCTTCCACCAGCTCTGGTTGGATGCATTGGCCCATCCCTGCTTGCTCAGATGCTCACTCAGCTTGAATGGACCTTGGAGACCAGATGTGGAGACCTCCACATCTTCTAACCAGTAGAATATTTCACAACACTAACCCTTTCACTCCACTAAGTGAAGCACAAAGTGTGCAGATCCACTAGAAGTTTAACTCAGGAGTTTTTCCAGTTCTGGACATAAGGAGCTTAGAAGTTGCCATTCCATCCTCACAAGTAAAAAAAAAAAAAAAAACCAAAACTGAACAGCCTGAAAAATCAACAACACCTCTTAGATCTCTAGGAAAGAACACAGGGAAAACCATTGCTGTCATGAGCGGAGAGACAGGTGAATACAGGGAGTCACAGCTTACTTGAGCAAACCCACAGCTGGAAACCACCGAGGGAACCAGTGCCAGGGTAGAAAAAACCTGAACATTATATGGTGGAGTGCTGGACAATTCAGTGTGGACAGTATGAGACTTAAACTCTGGAGGACCCAGTCAGGAAGGGTCCTCTGCAATTCTGTGAAATTTAGCTCCAGGATCTCAACCAGGTTCTCACAGTAAATATCAGAAAAGAAAAATTTCTCCACGCTTTTGGCAGGAGGAGGGGGAAAGGAAGCATTTTGATATATGCTACAGCACTCTCTTCTCCTTAACAAAGTCTGCCTTCAGGGAAAACTAGTTAACCACAGCCTAACCTGCTGGGGTAAGGGAAATATCCAACTCCAGTGAGCTCTAGCTTTCCTATCCTACATAAGGGGGAAGATCATAACTGAGAAACTCTTGTGAACTCCACAGTCCAGAGGCATAGCTTTACTAAAAGACTGAGACCTAATCGTAGGACCATATAACACTTCTGCTCCCACCACACCTTACCACCACATTATTAAAGCCCTGTTTATGGCCATTCCTTTTACCTGGTACATCATGTCTGGCTATCAAGAAAAAAACTACAAGGCATATAAAGAGGCAAACACACACACACACTCACACACACACACATACACCCCAAACCCACAATTTGAAGAGACAGAGCGAGCTTGAGAATGAGATATGGCAGCAATGTTAGAATTATCAGACCAAGAATTTAAACCAACTGTGATTAACATGCAAAAAGTTCTAATGGATAAAGAAGACAGCATACAAGAATAATTGGGCTTTGAAAGCAGAGAAGTGGAAGGCATTAGAAGGAATCAAAAAGAAATGCTAGAGGTCAAAAACACTAACAGAAATGAAGAATGCCTTTAATGGGCTTGTTAGTACACTAGACGTAGTTGAGGGAAGAATGTCTGAGCTAGAACACATATCAACAGAATCCACAAAAAGCAAAGAGAACTAATACTGAGAAAGGCAAAACAGAATATCCAAGGACTGTGGGACAAATACAATAGGTATAACATATGGTAATACCAGAATGAGAAAGAAGAGAGAGAAGCAAGATTTGAAACAAAAATGACTAAGAATTTCCCTAAATGAATGCCAAGTACCAAATCACAGATCTAAGAACCTCAGAGAACCCCAAGCAGGATAAATGCAAACAAAACAAAACAAACAAAAACAAAAAACAAAACCTGCTTCTAGGCATATTATTTTTAAACTTTGTAAAATCAAAGATAAAGAAAAAAAAAAGCCTGCATGAAAGCCTCCAGATGGAAAAAACAAAAAACACCTTGCCTATAGAAGAACAAAGAATTACATCTGACTTCTCCTCAGAAACCACTTAAGCAAGAAGAACATGGAGTGAAATATTTAAAGTGTTGAAAGAAAAAGACTCTCAACCTAGATTTCCATATCCTGAAAAATTATTTTTCAAAAGTGAAAAAAGAAATAAAAATTTTGAAACACAAAAATTGAAGGAATTTCTTGGCAGTGAATCTGCCTTGAACAAAGTGTGTAAAGAAGTTCTTTAGAAAGAAAGGGGCAGAGGGTCTGAAGTGGGCTCTGTGCTAATGGTGAACAGTGGCAAACTCCATGCAGGGCTGGAACTCACAAACTGCAAGATCATGACTTGAGTCAAAGTTGGAAGCTCAACCGACTGAGCCACCCAGGTGCCCCTGTCTTATTCTTAATTGAACTAACAGATAAGTTTGTTTAATATAATAATAGTAGCAATGTATTTATGTATGCTTGTGTATATATCATATGTCTGCTTAAATACAAGTGAAATGAATAACAGCAATAATACAAGGTATGGGAGGGAGGGATTAGGATTATTTTGTTATTATAAAGTATGCACACTACCCATGAAATGGTAGTTTTATTTGAAAGTGAACTTGAATTAGTTGTAAGTGTATATTTCAAATTCTAGGGCAGCCACTAAAAAAAGTTAAACAAAAGTAGTATAACTTGTATGTTAAGAAAGGAGAAAAAATGGAATCATGATAATCATTAAAACCATAAAAGGCATAAAAAGAATGGAAGAAAAAAATAGGAGCAAAGAACAAGCTCAACAAAAATAAAATAGTAATAAATATGGTACATATTAATCCAACTGTATCAATAATCACTTTGAATGTCAATGGTCTAAATGCATCAGCTAAAAGACATTATCAGAGTAGATCAAAACATAAGATCCAACTAGAGAGACAAATACCATGTGATTTCACTCATATGTGGAATTTAAGAAACAAAACAAACAAGCAAAGGGAAAAGAGAGAGAGAGGGATGAGCCAAGAAACATACTCTTAACTACAGAGAACAAACTGATGGTTACCAGAGCGGAGGTGGGCAGGAAGATGGGTTAAATAGGTGATGGGAATTAAGGAGTGCACTTGTCATGAGGAGCACTGGGTGATGTATGGAATTGTTAAGTCACTATATTTTACATCTGAAACTAATATAACACTGTATGTTAACTCTACTGGAATTAAAATAAAATAAAATAAAATAAAATAAAATAAAATAAATAAAACATAAGATCCAACAATAGACTGTCTACAAGAAATCTGCTTTAAAGACACATAAATATTAAAAGTAAATGGATAGAGAAAAAAATACTATACTAACACTAATCAAAAGAAAGTGGGAGTACTTACATTAGTTTCAGACAGAGCAGATTTCAAATCGAGGAAAGTTATCAGGGATAAATAATAATTAAGGGGTCAGGTCTCCAAAAAGACATAGTAATCCTTAACATGTACGTAGCTAACAACAGAGTGTCAAACTATGTGAGGTAACAACTAATAGAATTGCAACAAGAAATAGTTGAATCCATGTTCATAGTGGGAAACTGCAATACTTATCTCTCATAAATGAACAGATCCATCATACGGCAAATCAGTAAAGACACAGCTGAACCCAACAACACCTATAATCAATTGGATATAATCGACATCTGTAGACTATTCCATGTAACAACAGAAATGCACATTCTTCTCAACTTCAAATGGAACATTCACCAAGACCAACCACATTCTGGGCCATAATACACACCTTAACAAATTTGAAAGAACTGAAATCACAACATCTGACCTCACACCACAGTGGAATTAAACTAGAAATCAATAACAGAAAGTAACTGGAAAATTCTGAAATATATGTAGATCAAATAACACGTTTCAAAATAACACATGGGCCAAAGAAAAAGAAATTTTAAATAGTTCAAGTTAAATGCAAATGAAAACATAACTTTAAAAATTTGTGGGATGCAGTGAAAGCAGTGCTTAGCAGGAAATTTATAGCATTGAATGCATATATTGGAAGAGAAGAAAGATCTAAAATCAATAATCTAAGCTTTCATCTTAGGATACTAGAAAAAGAAGAGCAAATTAAATGCAAAGTAGGCATAAGAAAAGACAGTAGGGAGCCTGGGTGGCTCAGTTGGTTAAGCGTCCCACTTGGGCTCAGGTCATGATCTCACAGTTCATGGGTTTGAGTCCCACATCAGGCTCTGTGCTGACAGCTCAGAGCCTGGAGCCTGCTTTGGATTCTATGTCTCCCTCTCTCTCTGCTCTTCCCCCTCTTGTGCTCTGTATCTGTCTCCCAAAAATAAATAAACATCAAAGAAAAGAAAAGAAAAGAAAAGAAAAGAAATAATAATGATTTGAACAGAAATCAACAAAATTGAAAACAGGAAATCAATAGAAAAAAATCAACAAAACCGAAAGCTGGTTATTTGAAAAGATTAATAAAATTAGTAAGCTTCTAGTCAGGCCAACTCTCTTTTATCTAAAAGAGAAGATACAAATTACTAATACCAGAAATGAAAGAAGGGGCATCACTGCAGAGCCTATAGACATTAGAAGAATAATAAAAGAATTACGAACCACTCTATACTCACAAATTTGATAACCTAGATGAAATGGACCAATCCTTGAAAGACACAATTTACCAAAACTCACGCAAGAAGAAATAGGTAGTCCAAATAGGCCTCTATCTATTAAATAAATGGAATTAATAACAGATAGGTTCTGTTGGAAACAGATAGGTTCACTGGTGAATTCTACCAAACATTTAAGGAAGAAATGATATCAATTCCCTACAATCTTTTTCAGAGAATACAAGCAGAATAAATACTTCCTAACTTATTATAAGAGTCTGGTTTTACCCTAATACCAAAACCAGACAAACATATTACAAGAAAATAATACTACAGATGAATATCTCTCATGAACATAGATGCAAAACTCCTCAACAAAATATTCACAAATTGAATTCAACAATGTATTTTAAAAATTATATACCATGATCAAGTGAGATTTATTCCAAGTATTGGAAGGCTACTTCAAATTTTGAAAATCAATCAATGTAATCCACCACATCAACAAACTAAAAAGAAAAAAAAATCACATGATTATAACAATAGGTTCAGAGAAAACATTTGACAAAATCTGACACTCATTCATTAAAAAAACCCTCAGGAAACTAGGAATAGAGGGGAACTTCCTCTACTTAGTAAAAAAATATCTACAAAACCCATTATAGCTAATATCATATTTGTGAGAAACTCAAAAGTTTCCTACTAGGATCAGAAACAAGACAAGGATATCCCCTCTCACCACTCCTTTTCAACATTGTACTAGAAGTTAAAATAATGCAATAAGGCAAGAAAAGAAAGGTATACAAATTGGGAAGGGAGAAACAAAACTATCTTTGTTCACAGATGACATGATCATCTATGTCAAAAATCTCAAAGAATCAACAAAAAAATCCAGGAGCTGATTAACTGCAGAGCCAAAGGAGGAGGGGAGAGGCCTAGAGGACACCAACATGAGCAAGTTGAAATCATCACAGAAGGATAAAATTCATCAGTTTATTAGCTTCACACACTCAAGTGAAAAAACAGTAGTAAGTTGTCTGTTTCAAAATGACTGGAGGTTAGATATTGCAACAGACTTTTTTAATCCAAAATCTTGAACTTTATATATGTGAGAGTATAAAAGGATCACTGGACAGGAAGAAGCTAGAACAGCTATACAATAGATACAAAGATCCTCAAGATGAATATAAAACTGGAATAGATGGTATACAGAACATGTGTGATGACCTCGTACTTGATCCAGCCAGCATCAGTGCATTGATTATTGTGTGAAAGTTCAGAGCAGCAACACAGTGCAAGTTTTCCAAACAGGAGTTCATGAATGATATGACATAGAAAACTAAATGCCCAGATACCCAAAATGGAACAAGAATTGAAAGAACCAGGATGATTTAAGGAGTTTTACAAGCTTACTTTTAATTTTGCAAAGAATCCAAGACAAAAAGGATTAGATCTAGAAATGGCAATTGCCTGCTGGAATTTAGTGTTTAAGGGAGATATACATTCTTAGACTTATGGAATAAATTTTTATTGGAACATAATAAATGATCAATACCAAAAAATACTTGGAATCTTCTTTTAGATTTCAGTACAATGATTGCAGATAACATGTCTAATTATCACAAAGAAAGAGCATGGCCTGTTCTTATTGATGACTTTGTGGAATTTGCATGCCCTCTAATTGCTGGGACAGAAAGTACAATAGTGTAGCACTAAAGGAACCTTCTAGAATATACACAGTCTGTATAATAAATACAACAGAAAATTGCACAGTCAATTTCTGCTGGCTGGACTGAACTGATGATCAGTCCTCACAATTCAGACTGAGGGTTGTGTCAAAACTTTAAGGATATATCTTGGACCATATGGTATTTCATTCGTCTATTGGTGGTTTGGACTTATATTCTTGTCTGGGCTGATTTGAACATTCATAATTCCAATATTGAAGATTTCATTTTCTGTCTGTGGATGATACTAGTTTATTCTCCCATAAGTCTTAGAACATATAAAAATCAATCACTTTCCTATATACCAGCAATGAACAAGTGGAATTTGAAATTAAAAACACAGTACCATTTATATCCCTTAGCACTCCCCCAAATGAAGTACTCAGGTATAAATCTAACAAAATATGTACAAAATATAAGGAAAAATAAAACACTGTGATGAATTAAATTAAATTAAATAACAACTAAATAATGGAGAAGTATTCCATGTTCATGGACAAGAAGACTCAATATTGTCAAGATTTAGTTCTTCCCAACTTCATCTCTAGATTCACTGAAATTCCAATCAAAATCCTGGAAAGTTATTTTGTGGACATTGACAAACTGACTCTAAGGTTTATAGGGAGAGACAAAGGACCCAGAATAATCAACACAATATATAAGGAGAAGAACAAAGTTGAAGGACTGACACTACCTGACTTAAAAGTTAATATAAAACTACAGTAACCAAGACAGTGTGGTATTAACAAAATAACAGACAACTAGATCAAAATAACAGAATAGAGAGCCCAGATATATACCCACATAACTATAGTCAACTTACCTTTGACAAAGGAACAAAAGCAATACAATGGAGCAAAGACAGCCTGTTCAACAAATGGCACTGGAACAACTGTACACCCACATGCAGAGTAATAAATTTAGACACATACTTTATAACCTCACAAAAATCAACTCAAAATGAATCATAGACCTAAATGTAAAATTTAAAACTATAAAATTTCTAGAATATAGCTTAGGAGAAAATCTAGATGACCTTGGGTATGGTGATGTCTTTTTAGATACAACAGCAAAAATGCAATCCATGAAAGAAACAATTGATGAGCGGGACTTAATGAAAATTAAAATATCTGTATTGTGAAAAATAATGTCAACAGAATGAGAAGACAAGCCATATACTGGGAGAAAATATATGCAAAGACCATCTGAAAAAGGACTGTTATCCATGATATACAAAGAACTCTTCAAACTCAAGAATAAGAAAACAAACAACTCAATTAAAAACTGGGCCAAAGACCCTATCAGACATCTCACCAAAGAAGATATACAGATGGTAAATAAGCACATGAAAATGTGCTCCACATCATATATCATCAGGGAAATGCAAATTAAAACAACAATGAAATACTGCTACACACATACTAGATGGCCAAAATTCAAAACATTGACAACACCAAATGCTGGTGAAGATGTGGAGCAACAAGAACTCTCATTCGTTGCTGGTGGGAATGCAAAATGGTACAGCCACTTTGGAAGGCAGTTTGGTGGTTTCTTACCAAAGTAAACATATTCTTGCCACATTATCCAGCAATTGTGCTCGTTGGTATTAATTTACCCTAGTGAACTGAAAACATAAGTCTATACAAACACATGCACAATTATTCATAATTGGTAAAACTTGAAAACAATCAAGATGTCCTTCAAGAGGTGAATGAATAAAGATACTGTGGTTCATCCAGACAATAAAATGTTATTTAGCACTAAAAAGAGAAAGAGCTATCAAGCCATGAAAAGACATAGGAGAAACCTAAAAGCATGTTGCTAAGTGAACAAAGCCAATTTGAAAATGCTACATATTATATGACTTCAACTATATGACATTCTGGAAGAGGCAAAACTATGGAGACATTAAAAAGTTCAGTGGTTTCCAGGGGTTGAAGGCAGTGGGAGGGATGAATAGGCAGACCACGAAGGAAATTTACGGCAGTGAAAATAACTCTGTATGATTCTTTAATGGTGAATACATATTATACATTTGTCCAAACCCATAGAATGTGGAACACCAAGAGTAAACCCTATTGTGGACTTTGGATGATAATGATGTGTCAATTTAGGTTCATTAATTGCAATAAATGTACCATTGTGATACAGTGATAGTGGGGAAAGCTGTACAGGTGTGAGGCAAGGGTTAAACAGCAACTCTGTACCTTTTTCTCAAAATTTCTGTGAACCTAAAACTGCCCTAAAAATATAGTCATATTTAAAAAAAGAAAGTTCGGCTTGTATTCTGGAATCACATTTGCTGGACTTGAAACCAGGCTAATATGGCCTTGTAACCTCCCCGTGCCTTAATTTCCACATCTATAAAGCAGAGATTATACAAATATTTTCCCATGGAGTGGTTGTGTTAGTAAGACAATGCATGAAAAGTACGTAGCCTCAAGCCTGTTGGAAAAGAGAGACAGATTTGAGTTAAACAGTTTTGTTGGGGCACCTGAGTGGCTCAGTTGGCTGGGTGTCCCACTTCGGCTCAGGTCATGATCTTGCAGTTCATGAGTTCGAGCCCCACGTTGGGCTCTGTGCTGATGGCTCAGAGCCTGGATCCTGCTTCAGATTCTGTGTCTCCTTCTCTCTGCCCCTTTCCAGCTCATGCTCTGTCTCTCTCTCTCAACAATAAATGAACAACAACAAAAAAACCTGTTTTGTTGAACAGACTGAACCAGTGAAGAACAGGAAATGGCTTGATTTTCTTTCCACCCCGGCCTCCAGGTAAGTTCTTTCACATCTTCCTTCCCTTCATGACCTCTTAGTGAACCAGCCCATCTCAGCTTTCCAGGCATTTTTAATGGTAAGAACTAGCCTCATTTCTGTAAAGATGGCTCACTTTCAGGTATTCAGTCCAGTCCAGTCTCAATCAAAATTTGAATCTCATATCCAAGTCAAGCTCTACCCTGGCCCAGCATCAGTGCAGGCTGGATCTGTGGTGGGGCCAGTGGTGGCAAGAGGCATTATGTGTCCTTTTCCTAGTTTTCTGTCTCCCTTACTCTCCCTCTCTCCTGGCTCTTCTAGGCTTAGGAAAAGTGGAATATTAAAGGGAGGGAGCAAAAAACCTTTTTTCTTTTTCACTGAACTCGTTCTGCTGTCATAATCCTTACATAGCAATGCTCCAAACACTGGCTCCTTCAAGGACTATATTTTGTGGATGCTTTAGAGGCTCTCTGAGGACATACACACTGCATCTGTCTTAATCTGAGAGATAGGGTTTTGGGGCAGTCTCTCGATCCTTCTCTTTGCTGGTTAATCTCCACTGCAGTCTCTCCCCTGATCCATGTCTCCTCCTTCCCTGTATTCCTCTGTGACCCAGAGGCTGACTCCTGGGGACTGCACCTTTCAGAGCTCCTTGATAACTTCTGGTTTCAGCCAATGGAGGCCGCAGCAGGAGAAGGGAAGGTGGGAGGAGAGGGGGATTGGAAACTTTCTTTCCTGCCCATCCCTGCTAAAGGGCAGCACCTGACAGTGGTGTGGCGCTCATGACCATAGCTCCAGCTGGGCTTCCCCCACTTTCCCAGCCCCAGCCCTTGCTTGGCTCAGGTAATACAATTTCATCCCCTTGACCTTCATCCTTAGAGCAGGAATGGCTCCCGCTGTTGCCAGACCAAGGTGCTCAACATCCCACCTGAAGTTGTGCTTTCAGGAAAATTCTTCAAAAAACAACACATAGAATGGGATATTGGAAATAGCTATTGGCAACATAGAAGTATGACAAAAGGCTTTTATGTAGAATACATACTTAACCCCTACACGCCAATAAGAAAAAGACATAACCTAACATAAAAATGAACATAACACTTGAATAGACACTTTATGAAAGAACATAACAAAATATCCTCTTTCATGTGTTTCATAAATATATGGAAAGGAGTTCAACCTTGTTAGCAATTAGGAAATTGCAGATGAAAAACTGCAATGTGATACCACTGCATACTCACTAAAATGGCTAAAAAGAAAACGGTGGAAAATTCTAAATGTCGATGAGGCTGTGGAGCAATTAGAACTCTTCTATACTGCTGGGGGGCATGTAAAGTGGTATGAGTATTTTGGAACTGTGTTTGACATGTCTGCTAAAACGGAACATACACAAAACCTACACACCCACAGTTCCATTCCCAGAAATACACCCAGTTAAAACATGTGTATGTTCACAATCATAAAAGCCCCCACATGGACATTACACACATGAATATTAATGAAAGAATGGATAAATGAATTGCTGTATGGTCATTCAGTGGAATGCAGAGCAACAGTGAGAATCAGTGATCTACAAGAAGAGGCAACAACATGCATGAATCTTACAAATATAATGTTGAGTTAAAGAACACAGATTTAAAAAAAATCATGTTATATAATCACATTTATACAAAGTTTAAAGATAGGCAAAACTAATCTTAGCTATTTGAAGTTAAGGTAGTGGTTATCAAGGGTAGGGTGAGGCTAGTGAGTAGTGCCTGGAGGGAATAAGAGGGTTTCTAGGGAGCTAGAAATGGTCTGTTTCCTGATCTGGGGTGTGATAACATAGATCTGTTCAGTCTGTGAAAATTCATTGAGCTACACACTTTATGATACACGTGCTCTTCTGCCAGTACTTTATTTTTCAATAGAAAAAGACTCTTTGGGAATACCTGGGTAGCTCAGTGGGTTGAACATCTGACTCCTGATTTCAGCTCGGGTCATGATCCCAGGGTTGTGGGATTGAGCCCCACATGGAGCCTGATTGGGATGCTATCTCCCTCTCTGTGCCTCCCCCAGTCACGAGTTCACTCTCTCTCTCTCTCTCTCTTTCTCTCTCTCTTTCTCAAAATAAAATAAAAAATAAACATTTAAAATAAAAGGACTCTTTGCTCTTTTTGGCAAATGGAGTTGTAACAACTGGATATCCATTTGGAATGAACCTCAGCCCTCACCTCACACCATATTTTAGAATTCACTCTAAGTGGATCATGGACCTAAATATAAGAGCTAACATGTGTGTAATGAAACCTTGAGAAGGAATAACAGGAAAATACCTGTGTGAATCTGCATCAGACATAGATTTATTAGCTACAACACAAAAAGTATAAAGTACAAAAGAAAAAAATTGATAAATCAGACTTCATAAAACTTTTTAAGACTTTTGTTCTTCAAAAAACACTGTTTAAAAAATGAAAAGACAAGGCACAGACTGGGAGCAAATATTTGGAAAGTACTTATCTGACAAAGGACTTGTAGTATTCAAATTATGTAAGAATTCTTTAATTCCATAAGAAGATAAGCAACTCAAAAATTGGCAAAATATTTGAATAGACACTTCACCAAAGATATATAGAGGGCAGTACATGAAAGGATGCTTCACATCACTAGTCTTTAGGGAAATGCAAATTAAAACCTCATGAGATACTATTACACACCTATCAGAATGACTAAAATTCAAATACTGACAATACTAAGTGCTAACTAGCATGGGGAGGAAATGGAACTCTCGTATAACGCTGACCAGAATACAAAATGAGACAACCACTTTGGAAAAAAGTTGACCAGCTTCTCAGAAAGTTAAACATACACTTACCTCATGATCCAGAATTTCGACTCCTATATATTTATACAAGAGAAATGAAAACATATGTATACACAAAGACTTGCATGTGAATATTTATAGACATGTTATTCATAATTATCAAAAGCAGAGACAATCAAAATGCCATTCTTTTTTGCCGTTAACAAATGAATGAATAAACAGAGGTGCATCCATACAATGGAGTACTATCCTCTGACTAAAAAGGAACAAACTATTGACACATGCAAAAACGTGGATGGATCTCAAAAACATTATGCCAGGTGAAAGAAGCTGGATACAAAAGGCTACATACTCTATGATGGCACTTACATGGTGTTCTAGCAAAGGCAAAACTCTAAGGACAGAAAACCTGCCAGTTGTACCCAGGGACCAGAGGTAAAAGAAGGGATTCTCTGCGTAAGGGCATGAGGACAATATAAATGTTGGACATTTATATTGTTGGACAATATAAATGTTCTATACTGTGTTTATGGTGGTTGTTACACAACTGCAAACATTTAGGAAAACTCATTAAATGATATGTCTAAAAAGGATGAATTTCATTTTACACAAATTTTACCTCAGTAAGCCCAATTTGTACAAACCTTTTCATGCCTATCATCTGGGGTGGATTTCTGCTGGGACCTTGACCAGCAAACACACTTCCCTTACCCCCGGCACCTGGTGGGTCCTTCCAAGCTTCTATTGGAGTCTCCTTGTCCCAGCAGACCATTCCCTGGGACAAGGCACCTTTAAGACTGCTAGAGCAGACCACCTTCCGTGGCTACCCGCAATACCCTGCCATATCCAATGGCCTGAGGGCAGACTGCCCCACCACTGCCCACACACTGCAGTCTTGGACTGGTCTAGCTGGTCTCTCAACCTTGGAGTTTACTAAGAGAGAAGTAGGCATCATTCCCTCTGCCCATTTCCATTTTCAAACACCAGGGCACGCTTACCACATATATCCCAGAAAATCTTCCACTAGGGACAGCTTGGTTAATTGCACCCAGTGGGCAAATGTTTAAACAGAAAATGCAATGGCCGTCTCCCCTTTTGGCAAGCACCCCGATCTCTAAAGATGTCTCTTGGCACCACTTGACATGATTTGAGGGACTCCTCTCAGCACCTCCCACCAGGAGATGACCCCACCACTCCTATTGAATACATCCCTGATTCTGTTCCTCTCAATATTCTGCAGTTTGTTGGCTCATGCCACTGCAGCAAGGGTTGCAAAACCAGTGTAGACTTAGCAAACCCTAGAATGGATTCCTGGTAGCTGCTTGGTGCTCTTTTGAAAATATGGGAGGTGCTTCATTCCTGTTGGCCTTGGTTTGGGGGCATTAGCCCAAGTTTAAACACTCTAGGGAGCACCTGCTGTTAACGGTCGGTCATGTGTCCTCATTTGCTCTCACCTGTTGATGCGTGCACAGAGGCTGATGTTACGTAGTCATCAATTGCTAAACAGTTTTCAAAAATAGCTGTCTGGCCGGTTGAATCAGACCGGACGGATTTTTCTGGAGAGCTACAGGGAATACATAACAACCACAGTGCACCTGAAGCAAATCCTAACCATTTCCTGCCCAGCTTGCGAGGCTCGGCGACGATTCAAGAATTTGTGTTTATAATGTCTCAAATGCTCTGAGAGACCCCTGATTCATGCAGAGAATACCCTCCTACGATTATTTATCCTTTGTGGTCACAAGAGTATAATCCTGGAAAAGTTGGCTTTGTATTCCATGGCAACATTCAGGGAGGATTAACATTTTTAAAGCTGAAGACATCTGACCACTGGTTCCTCAAAAAAGGCTGCTGTAGATTTTTAATGGGCCACTGGGAAGAGAGAATGTAGCAAAAGCTGGACTTTGTCACTTAAAATCTTTGTCCCTTACTTACTGCCAGAACCAATGCTTTCTCTAGTGGGGTGGGGAGGTGATCTATCTTCCAGTCATAAGCCCAAAGACTGTGGCCAAGCCAGGGAGAAGGCCGAGAACAGATGTGGCCCCTCAAAGAGGCGTCCATTCAGAACCCAGATGCTGGAGTTAGGGAGTATGAACTGAATGTCTGCATCTCGGGAAGCAGCAAAGGTTTTCCTCAGAACCACACACTGGCAGGGCCACACAGCTGCCTGGAGAACCCCAGAGTCTATCAAGTGAGTGAGAGAAGTGAATTCACAAAGCGAATGCTGCAGCCACACACATCCACCGGTCTGCTCCTATGCACCAGAGTGTTTCCTTCACTGCTGAGCTGGAAGGGTCTGTCCTGTTCTTTCCAGGTCTGATAAGATATACGCAACATCCTCAAATGCTTTTAATGTTCATTGGTAAGCTGATCCATTTTAAAAACCACTCCTATGGAGTGTCTGTGTAGCTCAGTCGGTTAAGCGTCTGCCCTCAGCTCAGGTCATCATCTCACGGTTCATAAGTTCGAGTCCCGAATTGGGCTCTGTGTCGACAGTTCAGAGCCTGGAGCCTGCTTTGGATTCTGTGTCTCCCTTTCTCTGCCCCTCCCCTGCTCATGCTCTGTCTCTCTCTCTCAAAAATAAACATCAAAATATAATAAAAATAAAAACACACTCCTATTTCAAGTATTAATGGAGAGCTCGTAATGACCCAAAATAAAACTTCCTCCTTGGCCAACCCCCAGCTCCTCTCCAGCTCTTCCTGGAATTGGAGGCTGCCTGTTGGCAGATGGGACAGACTCTCTGCCATCATTGCTTGTCCTCGAAATTCCTGCTGCTTCCTCCCAATTAAGACCTGGGCTTGTCCAGTCAACACATTCGTTAGTTAACCAGTTCTTGACAACCTCTTGTACAACCAGCCGTTATGACTTAAGACTGAAGTTTCTCTTTCAAGCGTAAATACGTCCTAGTAGGAGAACAATTCCAAATGGCACATAAAATCAAATCATTTAAACCCATAGGGATTTCAGTTCTATTCACTTGAGATTCCTTAGGATTTCCAAAGCTGGGGAAGTGAGGACCACGCCAGGGAGAAAAATGACACATTGCCTCACCAGTGGCTGGACACAAATCTGTCCCAGCAGTCTTCTGCTCAGTTGCTGGAGGTGTTTTCTGTTTGGTTTGTTTGTTTATCACTGGTCCGATCACACCCCGCTGTCCCTTCACTCATAATTTGGGGACTACGTCCAACTATCTCCGCAGGGCATTTGAAGCTGTTCACAAGCAGGCTCAGATATGCTGATCCCACCCAACCATTCATCCACACCCTGCTTTCACCCCCACCTTGCTATGCAGGTTGCATGCCCACCAAGGAAATGAAAGCCACCCAGGAGCTGCCTGTGAGGCGAGTGCTTTCCTATGCCCTCTGCCTCGTGACCCCTCATCAGCTCTCTCTGTCTCCCTGAGTCCCCTATTAGTTCCTTTGATACCCTGCTTTGGAAGGAATCCCTTCAAATTCCACTGGGGATAGAGCTATGCACTCTTTTGCGTACCTACAGCAATCTAGTACATTCTTCTGTGAAGCCCGAGTGTCAGCCGAGATCACCCTGTCCTTTGAGGTTCACAAAAATTGCCTTGTGCCTCCATCCCACATTTTATCAGACATTGAATGCTCTCCCCAAGGGGTTGTGTCCACACCTGTTTTATAAAAGGGCTCCAATTTCCTGATCCTGACCTGTGATTCCTCCTGTCACCTGCCGGAACTTCCCTCTGCCCCGCATGGCCCCAGAAGTGAAATACAGCTTCCTCTCTCTGGTTTTCCTGTCATAGGGGATCCATGCCATGTAGCTTTCTTTGTTGAAGATGTGGACCAAGCAAAGGTTCACACATCATTGTTTATCTGAAATTCAATCCAAATCAAATTTAACCGGTGTCCTGTTCCCCCCACCCCCCTAAATCTGACAACCCTGCTCCCAAGGGATATCAACACGCACTCATTTCAGCTCCTCCAAGGAAGAGAAAATTCATCTGCCCTGGAGGCACCAGGAGGCTACCACTCAGACTTGTTCCTTTTATACTTCTTGTATCCCTCTGCTGGATGATGACCCACAATCTGAGGACATACGATTATTCTCTCTGGAGGCTGTTTTCCAGTCTGTGTTGTGCTGGGGCTAAGCCAATGAACTAAACTCCCATGTCCACAGACTGTAGAGAAACCTTTTGGAAAGCTGAATAAGACCTGTCTCCCTCCAACAGATGGCAGCTAAGTCACTCAACCCCTCACCCCTTTTTAAAAGAAGGCCCAAGTGAAACCTAATAGTTTTCACAAGCATTATTTGGGGTCTGTAAGTCACACAGAGCCGTGTCTGGTTCCATGGATAATATGCCAGTCTTGGCAAAATGGTGGCCCAAACCCCTGCCTCCAGTCGTGTGAGCTCATGCCTGACCCAGCTCAAAAGTTCCCCCAAAGGGGGAGGATTTTATAACCCTTTACAAACCCCACAGATTAAAAACAGTTGGCCAGGGTCAGGGTTTATAAGCAGAAATTCCCCCAGAAAGTTCTGGGTGTATGTTAAGGTTTTAATATTGTCTTCAAACAAATAAACAGGGGTGCCTGGGTGGCTCAGTCGGTTCAGCTCAGGTCATGATCTCACGGTTTGTGAGTTTGAGCCCCACGTCGGGCTCTGTGCTGACAGCTCAAAGCCTGGAGTCTGCTTCAGATTCTGTGTCTCCCTCTCTCTCTGCCCCTCCCCCACTCATGCTCTGTCTCTCTCTCTCTCAAAAATAAATATTAAAAAGCATTTTTTAAACAAACAAACCAGTAAGTAAATAAATAGAGAAGGCTCACAATTCTCACTGACTTGTGCTCCTCCTGAGAATTAGCCTTGACTTCCAAATCATTATTCTTGGTCTCAGTTTCCTCATCTGTCCAGTGAAGATAAATCATGGCACCTGCCTCATGGGTTAAGTGAGTTAAAGTGCTTCATTCAACATTGACAATAGCAATTACTCAACAAATGGCAGTGGTTATCATGGGGTAGGCAGAATAGGGCCCGTCACCACAGAAGATGTCCACACCCTTATCCCAGGAACCCATGAATATGTTAGATCACAGGAAAAAAGAGACGTTGAAGGTGTGATTAAGGTTAAGGACTTTGAGATGGGGAGATTATCCTTGATTTGCCAGGGTAATCACACAAATCTTTAGAACTGAGGAAGCTTTACCAGTTGTGAGCAGAGGAGAGCTGTGCCCTTGGAAGGAGGCACAGAGTGGTGCAATGCTGTTGGCTTTGGAGATAGAGGAATGGGCCAGGAGCTAAGGACTATGACTGGCCTCTGGATACTGGAAAAGACTAGGACATGGATTATCCCCTAGACCCTGCAGAAAGTAATGCAGCCTGCCAATTCCTTGGTTTTAATCCATTGATACCAATGCTGGACTTTGGACTTACAAAACTGTAGGTAATAAATGTGTGTTGTTTGAAGCCACTTTGTGGCAATTTGTTACAGTATCAGAAGGAAACAAATATAATCAAAATGATTATTAATAGGACTATTGTCTCCTTAGAGATCAGAGCCACACATTTATATGTCTTTTGGGTCCTCCAAGAAATATGAGTGTGTAGTAAATATGTATCTGCTTGAAAGAGAGCAAATGTCATAACACAGTATTAGAGCTACAATAGGTGCCCCCCAAAATAATGAAATAATCAGAGTGTTCATGACAATTTTTAGAAATATTACAGAAGAGAGTAAAATCATTGGGTGTCAATGGCAAAAGAATTTTCAGAGTAGTTTTCAATTTCAATGCCCAACAACAGGATGTTTGCTCAGTTGAAATAATCCAGAAAATAGAATACTGTGCAATCAAAAGTATTGAAGAACATGCAATGATATGTAATTTTCAGGAGATTGAGTGAATAAAGCAAAATACATGGCTATATGTTGGAAATAAGCTCAATTTTCTAAAAGAAAATAAATAAAAGCTAACCATGGGTACATGTATACATAAGAAAATTCTCTGGAAGGCTAAACATCAACAGCATTGGGAGGGATTTAAGTTTTAGCTTGTTGCTTCCCCATATTTAGAATGTTTTCTACTATGATCACATTTGTTATAAATGGGCTGTCCCTGAGAGCTACAAATGGACAGGGTGGAGCAAGGTGCCCTGGTACATGGTAGAGAGTACGGGTCCTGCTGTGGGAATGTTGGAAGCTGGTCCAGAAGGGAGGGCCATGGAGCATCTCTCTTCAGGGCCTCTGTCCTGCGTCCCCCGGGTTGGAAAGAGGAATGATGGGATGTCCCTGTGGTGCCATCTTGCTTGAATTGGTTTTACTGAGTTTTCTACACCCTGAGCAGAAGAGTCTCTGAGAGAAGGGACATTTCTGCTATTTTGAGGCCAAAATGCTGCAACATGGGTGCCAGGCTTCAGGAGTGTGTACCCGAGGGTCAAAAACAACCCTTGGCTCTCAGTCTCAAGGGCCTCACTCTGAAGAACTTAGTTTTGTGATCTATTCCTTAAAAACTGCACATGTCCATTTCTTCTTCTCTTCTCTATATCCACTCTCTCTCCTTCAGCCTACACTTGGGTATTCAGACCATATATGTTCTCCTGGAGATTAAGTTTCCTGTGGAAGCAGCTGGACCTGCCCATTGTCACCATGTTCCTGCTCATGAACAGGGAGCCCTGTGCCCCCGACACCCAGAGATTGGAGCCACTACCCTGGGGCACTGAATCCAGTCTTCTCAGGTTGTTCTTTGGAGGGAATAAAAGGAACCCAAAGTCCCAAGGCATAGCTTATCCATGGTGAAACTCCCTCTTCCCCTGGTTTCAGAGGGTCTCTGCAGCCAGCAGCCATGGGATTTTATAGTTCCCCCAGCCATGGAACTCAGTGGTGCAACATGGACTCTCCCTTTATTCAAAAGATGCACAGGCTTTAATTGTCTCTGAGTTGCCTTGCTCCCAACAATTTATCACCAAGGCACGGATTACTGCTCAGGCTCCTGGGGACGCTCTGTGTGGCCACCGCCTGCTGCTGTTGGCTACTGTCTATTACCCCTGCTTGGCCCCACGGCACACCCACGTGGGGATACAGCCTGGCCAGATGCTCAAGCCCTTGGACCTCACTCAGTCAAAGAGGCTGTGCTGTGTCCAAGCCACCACTTGTACAAGATGCAAACTGCTGAGGTCCTCTTTTGTCCTGGGCCCTGTGCTCCAACAATGTCCTGGAGTTCAGTCACTCCTCACCTCAAAAGGCCAGCCGTGTCAAGCCTGGGGAGAGTCACCACCACCTGCCCAGAGTTCACTCCTTGCATCTTAACCATGTCAAGTCTCCTGACTGCTTCTCAAAGATCTTCTGCACACCCTCCTACAGCCAGAGCACTCTCCACCACTGACATGCCCCCACGACTTCTGAAGTCTGGAAGAGTCTACCTGACCAAAGGCTGGGTGGGCATCCAGATTGCTCCTCTCTAGTCCAGATGTGCCTCTTGGTCTCAAGGGGATAAACTTGCAATATCTCGTGTTTAAGTTTGATGTTTACAGTAGGAGTTTTTGTAGCTACTCTTTCTCCGACAAGAAATTCCCTTCTATTTCAAGCTATATTATAGAGAGTTTTCATTATGAATAGGTGTTCAGTTTTATGAAATGCTTTTAATTTACACAGTGAGATAATTATAGGACTTCCTTCTTTATTCAGTCAACGTGGTGAATTACATTGCCTTCTTAAATGGTAAACCAACTCTATATTCCTGGGATATCTTTTTATATATCAAAGACTTGGTTTACAAATATTTTAAGATATTTACACCTATGTTTATAACAATGATTTGTCTGTAGTTTCACCATTCTGTAACAATCTTGTCAGGTTTGAGTATCAGGTTATGCTTGCTTGATGACAAATCAGGTATTATTTCCTTATTTTCTATTCTCTGGAGGAATTTATGTGGGACTGGTATTCTTTCCATCTTAAATATGTGGAAGAATGCACTGGGGAAGGAAGCCATCTGGACTTGGAGTTTTCTTTATAAGAAGTTTTTCTAATTATGTATTTAATACACTATTATTCATATTTTCCATTTCTTCTCATATCAGTTTTGAAAGTTGCTTTGGGGGAGGACTTGTCAATTTCATCTACATTTCCAAATTGAGTGGCATAATTTTGCCTATAAGATCCTCTTGCTTTCTTTTCACAGGATCTTTAGCACTGCTCCCTGTTGCATGCCTTGTAGTGGTAATTTGTGACATTCTTTATTTCTTACTCACAATGTGAAGAGCCACCAAGAATACCCAGGCAGAAATGAATACCCACACAGCTTGCTCCTGTCAAGCCCTTCTTAGGGTTGCCTTGACTGAAGGCAGGCACCTTACCCAAGACCACACACCCTTACTAGGGTGGCCTGAAGGCCACAGCTGATCAATATGGGAAAGATAGTTCTCACCTCTGGCTCCAACTTGGGACAACTCTTCCATCATTCAGCTTCAGACTGGCCTGAATGTTTAGCTGAGGCCTGTTTTTAGACTGAATTGCACCTCATCTTCTCCCTCTGTCCAATTGTGCTTTCCTGCCAACACTTCCCTCCCCAGGCTTGGCTCCCAGGAGCACCCCCTAATAAATCTCCCATGTGCTAATCTTCATCCCAGAATCTGTTTCCTGGGAAATCCAACTTGCTATCACTTTTATCCCTCATTTAAAAAACAAAACAAAACACAAACTCTAGCTTTGTTAATCACCTGTAATTGTAAATTTGTTTTCTATGTAGTTAATTTCTGCCATTGCATTTGTTATCCCTTTCTTTTTATTTTCTTTATGCTTACTTTGGTTTTCTTTCTTCAACTCCTTGAGATGGATGCTTAGCTCATTAATTAAAATTTTTTAAAAATTGTGGTAAATACATAGAACATAAAATGTACCGTCTTCATTGCCCTAAGTGCACAGCTGAGTAGCCTTCCAACATTGACACTGTTGTGTGACCATTACCAACAGCCATCGACAGAATTCTTTTCCCCTTGTAAAGCTGAGAGTCTGTACCTGTTAAACATCTCTCCCTTCTGCTTCCCCCAGTCCCTGGCAACCACCATTCTACTGTCTGTTTCTGTAATTAGGACTACTCCAGCTCTAGGTGCCTCACGGAGGTAGAATAGTGCAGTATTTGTCCCAGGTCATTAATTTTTAGCCTTTTTCCTTCTCAAACATCCATTTCAGTATAGCTTTAGTTTTGCTTCATAGGTTTTGTTCTGTCCTATTAATTATCATTCCATTCAAATTATTTTCTAATTTTCATTGTGAGTTCCTCTTTGACCCCTGAGTTATTCAGAAGCATATTATTTAAGGTAAAATCGCTTGGGGATTTCTAGTTATTGATATTTTTTTTTATTTTTTGCTATAGTTATTGATTTCTGGCTTCATTTAATATGGTTAGGCAATACACCCTGCATGATTTCAGTGACTGGAAATGTGTTGAGATTTACATCATGTCCCAGAATATGGTCATATTTAGCTACTATTTCATGTGCAATTAAAAATAATACATGTGTGCAATTAAAAAGAATACATGTTCTGCAATCTGGGAGTGCAGAGTTCTACATGTATCAGTTGGATCATTTATTTATTTTTTATTTTTTTAATGTTTATTTCTTTTTGAGACAATGCGAGAGACAGAGTGCAAGCAGCGGAGGGGCAGACAGAGGGAGACACAGAATCCAAAGTGGGCTCCAGGCTCTGAGCTGTCAGCACAGCACCTGACACGGGGCTCGAACTCAGGAACCGTGAGATCATGACCTGAGCCGAAGTTGGACGCTTAACTGACTGAGCCACTCAGGCGCCCCAGTTGGATCATTTATTAAATGTGTTGCTTTAATCTTGTATACTGTTACTGATTTTTTTTTGTTTGGTCTATTGTGTTTTCAGTTACTAAGAGAGGTGTATTTCTCTCCCAGTATCATGGGAGACTTATCTAGTTGCTTTTTTCCTTTCATTTTAGTTCTGTCAATTTTTGCTACACAATTTTAAGGCTAATTTAGAATTGTTATGTCTTCCTGGTGGGTTGATCTTTCATAATTATGAAATGTCCTGTAATGTCCCCAAAACATTAATATTGTTTTGTACAATTGGTCTTCTTTTGCCCACATTCTTTCCATTTCTTCTCATTCTTTCCCTGCATCTCTGTTCTTTCATCTATGACCATTTTCTTTCTGCCTCTTAATAGTTACTTTAACTTCTAATAGTTTCTTTAGTGCCAGCGCTTTGGTGAAAAACTCTTAGTTTTCACTTGTCTGAAAATGTCTTCATATCATCTTCACTTTTGAAGAATATTCTTACTGGACATAGAATTCTAGGTTGGCAGAAATTTATTTGCAGTACTTTGAAGATATGCTTCCATTGTCCATTAGCTTTCATTGATTCCTTTGAAGGAAACAAGACTTTATTTTTTCCTACAGTTTCTTTCAGGATTTTCTTTTTGGTTTTCAAGATTCAACTAGATTGTGTCTAGGTATGGTTCCCTTTTCATTTCTATTGCTTGGACTTTATAGCTCTTCTTAAATATGTGGCTATCTGTCTTTCATCATTTTTAGACAATTCTCAACCCATTATCTCTTCAAATATTATTTCTTGCCCCCATTCTTTCTCTTTTCTCCTTCTGAGACTCAAATTACATATATTTCTCTTAAATTCTTTTCTATATTTAAATTTTTTTCTCTTCTTGCTTTAGTCTATATATATTTTTTCTCATCTACCTTCACTATCACTTATTTTTTTCAACTGTGTCTAATCTTTAAACTTAATTGGTGTCTTAATTTTAGGTACCATATTTTTAGGTTCTAAAATTGTCATTGATTGGTTCCAGGATGCTACTGAAAATATTCATCTCATCACTTAATTTCTAGGACATGTTAATCTCATTTATTTTAGTTTCTCAAAGCTTGACAATAGCAATATCAGAATTTCCAGTGGCTCTGTTTCTCTTGTCCACTTTTTTTTTCTTTTGGTGCAAACTTGTCATTTTCAGACCTGTTTATTTTTTACTGAATGTTGGACATTATGGATGACAATTGCAGAGAAAATTTGAGGCCCCGAGTGACATCTTTCTCCAGAGAAGATTTATTTGTGCCTCTGGCAGGCATATAGGAGGGGAAAAATTAGTTTATCAATCAGGGACTTAGTCCATTTGAAACTGGACTTCAGTATTAGCTCCAGGGTGAACTGAGGGTGACCAGCCATCCGAGTTTGCCTTGGACTGAATGGCTGCCTGGTACAAGAGACTTTCAGTGTTAAAGTTGGACAGTCCCAGACAAACCAGGATGGTTGGTCCTGCTAGGTCACTCTTCAGAGCTCCAGAATTAAACCTGGGATGTCTACCTGGACTCCTCCTTTGCATACCCTCTACTGCATTTTTCTCCCTGTCCTATGAGACCTCCAGTAGTTCCGCTCAATTTCTCAGCTTCTCAATCTCTGTTAGTTGATCAGCTTCTCAATCTCTCAGCCACTGCTTGTGAGTTGGCAAATGCCTCAAGACAGAAAGAGGCACAAAAATGTCAGGCTTATCATTCTGTGTTTCCTTCTCTCCAGGACCTTCTCCAGGATCTTGAGTACGCACTGTCCTGGGGTCACTCCAATGTTTTCAAGTAGGTATTTTGTATATTGTTGTCCATTTTTCTAGTTGTTCTTGATGGAAGGGCTGGTCTGAAACAAGCTAGTCCAACAGCATTAGAATTACAAATTGATTTCTGTACTTTTAAAGCTTTTAAAAATACTTCCAAAATACCTTCTAGAAAGATGACAACAATCCTTGCTCATAGTTGTGGACAAGAAAGCCTGTTTCTTGGGGCACCTGGGTAGCTCAGTCAGTTAAGCATCCAATTCTTGGTTTCAGCACAGGTTGTGATCTCACAGTGAGACTGAGCCCTGCGTCAGACTCCATGATCACAGTGTGGAGCCTGCTTGGGATTCTCTCTCTTCCTCTCTCTCTGCCCTCCCTTGCTCTCTCTCTCTCTCTCTCTCTCAAAATAAATAAAATTTTAAAAAATTTTTAACATTTATTATTGAGAGACAGAGAGAGACAGAGTGTGAGCAGGGAGGGGCAGAGAGAGAGGGAGACACAGAATCTGAAGCAGGCTCCAGGTTCTGAACCATCAGCACAGAGCCCGTCACGGGACTCAAACTCACAAACCGTGAGATCATGACTCGAGCTGAAGCCAGACACCCAACCGACTGAGCCACCTAGGCGCCCCTCAAAATAAATAATTTTTTTAAAAAAGAAGAAACCTGTTTCTCCACATCTCACTAACATCGGATGTCACCAGCTATATTAAGGTACCTAATCTTTGACTCTTTTACAATATGCTATTTCTAGAATGACATGGAGTTTTAGGTGCTACCTCTCCTTGACCCCTAGTGAGGTGGAGCCTTATTTCTTATGCTTATTGGCCATTACTCAACAGAATGTTTTTAGTGTAAATGTTCACTTGGGCCATATATATTAAACATTGCCAAACAAAGCTGATGGATGGAAATTGGAAAGCTGTTGATGAATTTACACACAGGGATCCCTCTGTCATAAGTTCACCCACTGACCTGATTAATTAAAACATTTCCAAACCATCAGTGTTCACTCCTTGTTAAGGACTCCAACATCAGTGTCCTGGCTAATGGGAGTCTCTTCCTATTTGAGCCTGTTGGGCTCAACGAAATCCTGACCACAAAGACTGGGTCCTGACATGAGGGGGTGCCAGATTCTGAAGGAATCAAAGACTCTAATAAATGTAGTGGTTAAGGAAGAAGCAGGGTCAACACTCAAAATCCTGTGGAGAAATGACTCAGGCTCAAAATGGGAAGCATTCTGCTTTCCACTGGTTTTCATTTCAGTGGCTATCATCATCACGGACAAAGGAGAATGTTGCTTTTGCAAGAAGATTATTTTGACCTTGACTACATCTTGTGCCAAGCAACCCATCTGGAATATGTAGTCTCAAAACCCCAATCTCTCCTGGCCCCTCTCAAGCAGAGGGCACGTAGACAGCATCTTCTGTAGCAGAGGAATTTCTGTCTGGGCTTATTTTAGGTGTTTGCTTTCTAAATAATTCCCTTGGCATGTGCCAAAGCAGCTGTACTTGGGCATTTAATTAGCAATTTTTTTTTTAAATAAGGGGGTGGGTCAAAGCATTCTTAAGTTTCGGAGGAGAGAAAGAAACCTTTCTGTCCTCAATCCCACAGCAATCTCATTGGGTTCCCTTGTGGTCACAAAGGCAGTGGTTCAGGGGCCAGACCTGGGCATCCCACAATGGAAGGTTCCAAGAGGGATTTTCACAGTTAATGACCCCCCAGGTAGCCTCCATATGTTTCTCCAGTAAATGTGTAATTGGGAGTTCCTGCTTGGGGACTGGAGTTTCTGTCGACAAGAACTTGAAGACCAGCTTCCCACTGGTTCTAAATGGGCTTTTATAGCTGAAATTCCAGATACAGGGCTTTTTTCAAAGGCTTTATACAGCAATTAATGGCTTCAAGCAAATACCCAAACCTCAGATCCTGACCGAGTGCCAAATTCTTCACTGCTAGGGGAAATTCTAACAACAGTGTTTGTTCTCTTAAGTTGCCCTAAACAGGGAATATTTTACAGCCATAAATAACTGCTTTGGGGGAGGGAGGGGGGACAGGTGAGCCACAGCGAGATATATATATTTTTAAGAAGAGGAACAGTAAACTTATTATGCCTCAAGAAATTTCCAAGGATGTCCCATATATTCCTTACAGGAAATAGCCTGTAATTTTCCTTATTTCCCATGCCAATTTTCCCTACTTTTTATTTTAATGAATGAGGCTTGCAGCGATGCCCTGTTTGTGCGTGTTCCTTTAACATTTTTTCCATATTGTTATTTGGAGACTGGCTTTCTCTGCAGACTTCTTTCCACCCACACATATGGTCGCTTGTAACTGGCCGTCCAGACAGTCTCCGTGGGCAGGGGGGTCCATGACACAGGGATGGGGGGTGCGGGGGGGCAGGCTCTGGCCACAGTGGCTGAGACGTGCACAGCAGCACAGACTTCTGTGGGCCCGAACACACATGGACGGACATGGGGTGGGGTATCAGACCTTCACAGTCTTGGTTATTAACTAAGGCTTTCTTTTTTTTTTTTTTCTTAAGTTTATTTATTTATTTTGAGAGAGGCAGAGACAGTGCAAGCAGAGGAAGGGCAGAGAGAAGGAGAGAGACAAAATCACAAGCAGGCTCCATGCGGCCAATACAGAACCTGATGTGGGGTTTGAACCCATGAAGCGTCAAGGTCTTAACCTAAACCAAAACCAAGAGTTGGACACTTCACTGACTGAACCACCCAGGCTCCCCAAGGATTTCTTATCTTGCTAGGAAGCAGAGAATGCTCTTTGCCACCCAACCTCAGCCTGTGTGACAGCCACTTAGTCATGCAGGCAGCACTTGGGTAGGTGACAGGGACAGAGGGGAAGTAAAATCTGCCTGGAGAGTCAGTGAAGGGACTCCCCGGCAGGGGCATGTTTATATTAACTGAAAACTTCATCGGAAATCCCATCCCTCTGGCTTCAGGTGCTGCTGTGGACCAGGGAAGTGAACGTGGATGTGAACTTTTGCCAGGACTCAGTGCTTTGGGGCTCCAGATCGTTGTTAGAATCCTCCATTCCTGTTAGGTACCGAATACTCTTGGCTAGACCCCTGCGGGCTCCAGGGGGACGTCTACCCAGGACCACAGGAAAATAAAAAGGCTACTTGTCATGGCCTCTAAACCATTTCCTTTTTTTTGATTAAATAAGAAATATCCAGCCCCAAGCTCTGGGAAATGTGGGGTCTCGGTGTAGCCTGGGGGTTCCAGTCTCTTTGCCTTGGCTATAGGGCTGCTGGCCTTCCTGGACTCGGTGTCCTCACCGGTAAAAGGTGACGTGGCTCTGGTGACACTGTGAGGAGTGAACACACTGAAGGGAAAGGGCCCAGCACACAGTATGTGGCCAACATGCAAAAATCAGGAACACAGCCTTGAGGGGATGAAACTCCTCAGAGGCAGCAGGGGGAGGGAGGTGAGGGTGAAAAGATGTGGGGAACTGTGGAGGCAGGACCAACACCGAGGGCCCTGTGGAGAGGCCTCCCCACCAGGCTGCTCCCCAGGAACAAGAGGAGCCCAGTCCTTCCTGCACAGTTGGTTCTGGTTGTGATTCTGAGTCCTCACTCAGGTCTATTCCTTTCTGCCCCTTTTCAGCAACACCTGCCTTTCAGACCTAACCCATCCTGTCCTTCAGCTCCAGGTGGGCAGGGTTGCCCCCCAGCCCCTTCCCTCTGGTGAGCAGAGTCCTTCCAGAACCAACCTGGACTGGCTTGGCAAAGACCTGCCCCTTGGCCCTGGCTGCAGGCTCAGGTGAAGCCCTTCTGTGCAGACCGAGGACCCCAGGCTCTGGCAAGGGAGCCAGTGGCACAGCTGTGAGTATATGAGGTGAGGCTATTGGCACAGAGCGAGTCTGACCTATGACCAGAGCTGTCCCCCTTGGAACACCCATCAGCTCCCAGACATACCTCAGATGCACATGTTCCCTGACCTGGGCACTGGCTGGGGAGAGGGCTGCATTTAGAAGAAGACCGCCTCCCCCTCGGGGAAAGGAGCAGAGCATGGCCAAGGCCAGGGGATGAGTACCTCTCCTTGAGCCTTAAGACTGCCACCACCCAACCGGGTGTTTGCCCCGGTCCTCCCCAGCCCGGGACGCTGGTTTTGGGTGGCCGGCAGTACAGGGGAAGAAGGGAGGAGTGCTGAGGGGTGATGCAGGGTCAGGCCGGGCAGGGGAGGAGTTGGAATGAGGATTCTCTGGGCCCTGTGTGCAGACAGTGACTGTGGTCAGGACTGACACAGCAGAGCAGGGCGCTCTCCCTGCAAACCTGGGGTGGTAGGAAGTGGGGGCTGTGCCCACTTGGTCCTGGACAGAGTACAGCCTTGGGGGTTCAGGCAAAGGCCAAAACCCAGCAGAAGGGGGGGCGTCAGGAGGGGCAAGGAGGGTGCCTGGGAGGAGAAGCAGGGAGTAAAGGGGGGCATGAGGGCGTGCAAGGAAACCAGCAATGGAAGGAAGGAGGCCCAGATAACCCAAAACCTGGCAGCTGGCCTCAGCCTGCCCTATAAGGGCCCCAGGTGTGCATATGCCATTCACCCACCTCCTTCCTGCCCTTGGAAACCCTACTCAGGATCTCTGTGTGTGGCCCCCCTCATGCCCACCCAGAGGCCAATAATTCGGCTGTCTGCAGGACTGAACAGGGCTATCACACACATGTGGCACTGAGCCCTTCAGGACTTTTGTGGCCATATGTTATTTGTTACTGCATCAGCAGCACCCACCCTGGGGCCTGGGTCACTCACTTATTCACCCTCCCCATGAACATGGGTGGCGTGAGCCCTGCCCAGAAGTGGGCACTGAGCTGGATGAGTGGGCAGTGGCTACGGACAACAGGTCCCCGTCCCTACCAAGATGACATCCTAGAGGGGAGATGGATGCTAGCAGACAAGTCCACCAGACAATTTCAGAGCATGGGAGTAGCCATGAGAACAGCAAACAGAACAGTAAACAGGACAGTGGGGTGGGGGTGACCTCTGCCTGAGGTTTGGCCTGGGCTAAGATGGGCATGGTGAGAAGGCAGAGAAGGTGCTCAATAAGGGACCATTGTCCTGGTGACAATGGGCAGGACTTGGAACCTCAGCCCTTTTGCAGGGAAACTGCCTTCTCTACCTGTGACTGCCTCCTGGTACCCAGCAGACACTCCTCTGCAGGTACTGCCCAGCATCCTGGCTCAGGAAACAGTGACCCCAGCCAAAGGGGAATAGCAGACAGTCTCAGGAAAGGATGAAGGGAGGATGCTAGAATCCTCCAGAGAGCCAGTCTCAGACTATACTACTCCCAGTGATCTGATTGAGGATGACTGGAGGAGTAGATAGGCAGTGTTTAAGGCCTCACCCCCTCACTGGGGTCCCCAGTGCCAGATTTCTGGTGCAGGAGAATGCATGAATCTTCACCTGCCTTCCCTGAGGCCGCAGATCTGTGCCCAATGGGGAAGAGAGACTCCAAGAATAGGATGCCAGACACAGAGGGAGCCTCAGGGGGGCAGTCATCACAGGATGAGGACATCAAATGTCTTAGGTGACTCAGTACCAGCATGACCAGTCTTCTCCCTGGGGAGGGGCCCAGGTGGTCTTGTCTCAGAGACCCCCAGGCCTGTGCAGGCCTGCCTCTTCCTGTCCTGCTCTCTGCTCCTTGGCCTTGAGGCCCCACAAGGGTCTGATGGTCTCTGTGCATGGGGAGATGCCTGCCCTTCATTAGGTTCTTCTTCCCCTTAAAACATCTTGGATCCTTGGTGTTTTTTTAATTAAAAAAAATTTTTTTAATGTTTATTTATTTTTGAGAGAAAGAGACAGAGCACGAGTGGGGGAGGGGCAGAGAGGGAGAGACAGAATTCGAAGCAGGCTCCAGGTTCTGAGCTGTCAGCACAGAGCCTGACGCAGGGCTCGAACCCATGAACTGTGAGATCATGACCTGAGCTTAATTTTGATGCTTAACCAACTGAGCCACCCAGGCACCCCTTTTAATTTTTTTTAATGTTTATTTATTTTTGAGAAAGAGAGAGAGTGCAAGCAGGAAAGAGACAGAGAAAGAGAGGGAGGAAGATAACAGAATCTGAAGCAGGCTTCCAGCTCCGAACTGTCAGCACAGAGCCTGACACATGGCGTGAACTCACAGACAGTGAGATTATGACCAGAGCCGAAGTTGGCCGCCCAGCTGACTGAGCCACCCAGGCACCCCATGGATCCTTGTGTTTTCATCCAGTCTTTCCACAGATACTCTGGGCTACTTTGTTAGGACTGTTGGTGGGCATTTGGAAATGCCCTGGCCGCTCCACTGTCAGACTCACCAGACTTTTGTGGCGCGTGGAAGGAGGGGGCACGAGGGTCCTGGAATTCCAGTTCTAGGTGGGCAGCCATTGGTGGGCTGCCTCCAATCAGCAATTCCTCCAGCCATCCCTGGAGCCCTTCTCCCCTCCTCACCCTCCCCCCAGCAGGCCCGTCCTGATCGGGTCCTCACTGGTTTTCTAGTTTCTGCCCTGGAGTACTACCACCAATGCAGATCCAGACCTACATGGATCTGGTTCCCCAGCCCCCAAGCTGGCTCTGGGCCAGTGAGTTCTAGCTCCCTGCTCCTCTGCTGGCTCTCCAATGACCTTGTGCCTCAGCAGGCCTGTGGTCCTGCCCCAGGGTGATCCTGACTCTGCCCCTCGCTGGAAGAGCTGCGGGGCAGGCTCCACCAGCCCCCTGCCACAGTTGCTGTCCTCTGCTGGGCAGACATGACCTGTGGCCCTTCCACCTTTCTGCATCGGGGCTCCTGTGAAGAGCCCAGCACTGCTGGCAGCTGGCTGCCACTTACCTGCACCCAGAGATGGCCATTCTGGTGAGGCTTCCCCTTCAGCCATCACTGCCTTTCCTGCTGTGCCCCACACCCCATATCAGTCCCTGTGATAAACCTTTGGAGCCACTATTGGTGGAAACCAATAGTCTGGTAATCCTCTGGACTCCATGTTTCATCAGGTGTGTAGATCAAGAACAAAACCCACCTTGACTGCTTGAGGTTTTTTCAGAGAGTCCTGGTAAGTAAATAATTATGGGTAAAGAAGGAAGGAAAGGCAAGAAAGCCTTAACTCCCCTATTTCTACTGAAGTATGAATCCTAAGCCAAGTGGTCTTCTTCAGTTAAAAAACTTTGAATGAGGGGCTAATTTGAACACTGAACACAGAGGATGTTTTAGGGGAATTTAAGAAACCGGATGTAGTGGGAGGGGAATGGGAAGGTATATAAAACGACCTTGGCTTGGGGAAGAAAGGCTTGTTTCTCCAGACACTGCAAGGCAGGCCTGACCTTGATGACGTTATTATTCCATGGCTAGGGATGTGCTGAACCCACTATTTGCAAGAAGGTCTGTTTGTCTCATTATCTGGCAACATGCATTCCTACAACTCAGAATGTGGGCGTTTATATGAATATTTTAATACTGTTCTTAGATGCAGCATTTGAGGCAAGTCTCCTTAATTAACTGGATTTCTAGAAGGTGTTTGGGGAGAAAGAGTTTAGCCAGGAAAGCATTATTGGTCCAAAAGGAGCCCCGCCTGCCTTCATGCACACACGTGCACACCAGCCCCTCCTTTGAAGGCTGAGCCCTGTCCAGCAAGGGCAGGTGTTGAAGCCGCTCCTGCTGGAGCAGAGGCTGCTTTTCCTTTGCCGGGGCTCACTCTACCCTTGGTGGCTGGAGTTGACCCAGTACCAGGAGGGCAGTAGGGCACTGGCTGACCTGGCATAGCACCCTTGAATATTTGTTGCAGCCCTGTTTCCACTTGAGAAATTCATCCATGTTGTTTAAAAATGTTTTATGTTATTTTATTTTTGAAAGAGAGAGAGTGCAAGCAGGGGAGGGGGAGAGAGAGAGAGAGAGAGAGAGAGAGAGAGAGAAAGGATCTGAAGCAGACTCTTTGGGGCTGGAACTCACAAACCTGGAAATCATGACTGAGCCCAAGTCAGACGCTTAACCAACTGAGCCACCCAGGCATTCCTTGTTTTAAGTTTTTGTAACATTAATAATACCAGCTTATTACAGAAACAGAAAATATGGAGAAACAATAAATGAATAGCGCTCTCATCCCTCTGTTCAGATATTCAGGAATTTCCTCCAGTTATACACACTTACACATAAACATCCGTTTCTAGTTGTTATGGCCATGGTCTGAAGACTTGTGTCCACTCAAATTCATATGCTGAGACCTAATCCCCAATGTGATGGTATTTGGAAGTGGGGATTTGGGGCGATCATGCGGATGCGGACCTCATGAATGGGATTTGTGTCCTGACAAAAGAAACTGTGGGGAGCTCCCTCCCTGCTTCCAGCTTCCATCGTGTGAGAACACAGTGAGAAGTCACCATCTATGAACCAACCAGGAGGTTCTCACCACCCACTGAATCTGCCAGCACCTTGATCTTGGACATCCCAGACTCCAGAAATGTAAGAAATAGACATTATTTATAAGCCACCCAGTTTATGCATTTTCTATTACAGCAGTTTGAACAGACTAAAACAGCCATATAACAAACGATTACCTCAATTTAGTAGCATAAAACAGCCATTTATGAATCTATGGGGTCAGGAAAGGAATTTGGACCAGGCACTGTGGGGATGGTACATCTTTGTACCATGATGTCGGGGGCCTCAGGAGGAAAACTGGAGGGCTGGGGGCTGGAAAGTCACAGGAAGGCTCAATCCCTCACATGGCCGGAAGTTGGTGCTGGCCAGAAGATGCTTTTGGCCTTTTCAAGTACCCAGAGCTTTGTCACAGCATGGTGGCTGTGTTCCACATGCATGTATCCTGAGAGGTAGAAACAGCCAGGTGAGAATAGCTTCTCTGACCTAGCCTCAGGAGTTGCCTGGCATCACTTCCAGTGCATACTATTAATGGAAGCAGTCTCAAAGGCCTGCCAGGTTCAAGGGCAGAGGAGATAAGACTCTAACTCCAGATGGAGTTCTGGAAGAACACACAGGAATATTGCTATTGCCATTTTGGGAAAATACAATCTGCCACATTAAATTTTAAAAATATTCATACTATACATATAATTTTGCGGACCATTTAGTCTGCTTTTTTTTATTGACGTATAACATTCACACAGTAAGTGCTCTAATCTCACTATGCAGCTTAATGATTTTGTAAGTGGAGACTTCCATGGACCCAGTACCCAATCAAGATAGAGAACATTCCCAGCAGCTGGAGGCCTCCCAGTGCCCCTTGCTTGTCAATACCACCCCCTCAACACCTCCCCATTATCCTGACATTATTACCAAAGATAAGTTTTTTTTTAGTCTGTGTTTTTCCCAAATGTATTATTGGGATTTTTTTAAGTTTATTTATTTATTTTGAGACAGAGAGAAAGCATGAGTTGGGGAGGGGCAGAGAGGGAGAATCCCAAGCAGGCTCTGAACTGTCAGCATGGAGCCCGACACGGCGTTTGAACCACCAACTGTGGGATCATGACTTGAGCTGAAGTTGGATGCTTAACAGACTGAGCCCTCCAGGAGCCCCCCAGATGTATTATTAATGGCTTCCCATGCCAGTCTTCACTTTGGATGGTTACACAGGTCACAAATTTATTGAAATATTATAGTTTATTTAGCCAATAATCTGTGGCTGATCTTTTGGGGTGCTGTGATTTCCACCAAGGAAAATCAAATTATCTTGGGCTGAGGGCCTGCTTAATGCACTATTACTCTTGACCCAACTCATGAAAACAGCTGGATGCCTTCACCCCAGCCCTGGACTTTTTGGGGCAACCAGAAAACACTATGAACCACAAGGGGCCCTTTAGCCATGTGGATGGACCATCTTCGGGTTGGCCCAAATGACCTGGAAGGAGGATTTATTTTACTGACACCATTTTAACACCTATGGGGTAATGAAGTATGAACAACATGACCCAATGGCTGACCATACGGATTTCCACAGCAGCTTGCTGTTCCCCTTTTCATACACGCTCTCCCGTGTTTCTCTGTTTGCTCATGGCAGATGGCACTTCCCACCTGTCTGTGCCGCCTTCAGAATGCTTTATGCTGAAATACGCTTCATAATTAAGTGGCAGTGATTCTTGCTTTATAGACTCCGATCATCTGATAGCTCTAAGTATTTCCTGTAAGGTGTCTTATTGCCCACAATCACCAGAAAAGATGAAAGGGAGGAGAGGAGAGCACTGGAAGAAGAGGGAGACAGAGGCGGAGGCTTGGAAGGAGGAAGAGGGGGTCATTGTTCTCATTTTGCTGGGAGGGAAGCGCGGGCTTGTGGAGTCATATATCACCATGTTAGGTTTACAAATAAAGACATCAGAGGCCACTGGTGCCCAAACACAGGATGCAGACTCTCTGTCTGCAAGTCGTTTTTTTTTTTTTTCCTAAGGAAAATTAAATTCCAAAAATATTTTCACTGACTTAAAAAAAAAAACTTACTCTCTTCACAACTCCCATTTTTAGCCACATTCCTCATTTGTATTCAAGTTTGAGTTTCTTTTTTAAAAGTTTAAATAAGAACGGAAGCTATCCACTAAAGCCGAAGCCAAAATTAGAGAAAACAACATGCAAATGGAAAGCAAACACTAGATGGGAAGACAGGAATAATGGAAAGGAAACCCCTTCCCTCATTTGAATGGCCCTGAAGGCAGCCCCTCACAGGCCCCCCTCCCAACCGAGGGGCTCCCCTGGTGAGTGGGAATGAGGACACTGTCTGAGGGGTGCCGCTTCAGGACAGAGGTATAGGGCCAGCAGGAATGGGAAACCCATGGGATAACTCCATAATGGGGTGAGAAAGCCTCACCCATTAGAATGTCTGAGGGGGCAACAAGTGGCCAGTGAGAAAGCGAGTCTCCATGTTTCAATCTTGACCCCCTCCCTGCAGATTTGCAAGAAGGGCATCAGCAAGTAGCACCTTTTAGAAAACGCAGACCAGATCGATCCCAATTAGCAGGGAGAACAGCAGCAGGAGAGAATGCCTTTTGGACCCAAGGACTGGAGCTTTAGAGGGAGGCCTGGGCTCCTGCCTGCCCTTAAAGATATTGTCACATCCATCGGGGGTGGTCGCTGGATTGTGCAGGACCACAGCACCGCTGTGATGGGCCCCACCACCACTTCCGCCACCTCTGTCATGCTGGGCGGTCACCGTATCCCTGTCTTCCTGTAGGAGAGACCCCAATGTGGGCACCACCTGCCACATCACCCTTGGCTTATCACAGGAGAGGTTTGCTTGGCAGTCGCCAACCGGTGCCTTTCTGCCACTAAGACGGCTCTAGGAAGGCTCCACAGTGGGCAAGAAGAAGGGACAGAGCCAATGAGGACTGAGAGACATGGGCACTGGGCCTAAGCTCCCGAGTCCTGGGCTCATCGGCTCTGCCTTTCCTTCTGTCCACCCTCCGGGATTCCAACGCCTCTTTCTAGCCCCAGATTCCACTTCCTCGTTGCTTGAGGGCATCCCTCCAGCGGGCTCCCTCTCTGGTCCCAGGTATTTTGAACTCCCTCCTTCATCATGCTCACCAGCTGGAAACACGTGGTTATTTCTTTTTTCTTGTCTTAAAGACCAATGCCAAACAAACAAACAAACAAAATCCTCCCTTGACTCACTTCCCCTTCAGTTACTACTCTCTTTCTCCCTTTTCTTTTCCAGAAAATTCCTCAAGGAGTTGTCTATACCTGCGGTTGTCTGTTCCTCTTCTCCATTCTCTCTAGAAGGCAGTTGGGCTCTCACCCCGCTGCGGCCACCAGCGGCTCTGGGTCAGGTGGATGCTGCCACCCATGCTGCTAACCCACAGGCTGGTGCCATCCTCCTCCTGCCCTCCATGCATCCTCGGACCCAGTGGGTCCTTCTCCCCCTCAAGCTCTTTCCTCGTGGCCTTGACCTGACTTTCCTTCCCCGCCTCCCCTGCTGGCCCCTCATCTCCACAGTGAGATGGCCTCAAATGTCATGACCCTGAGTGCCTGTCTCCCACCAGCCGTTTCAATCTCCAGCATCAAATCTAACCAGCCTGAGCTCAGTGTGTCTGCAACTGGCGCTCTGCAGTGCCCCTGCCCCTCAGTCTTACCCATCTGGGTGGTTAGCATTACGCAAACGACATGTGGGAGTCCTCTCGACTCCCCTTCTTTCAGACCCTATTACTCTGAGGTGCACTCACCCCATGAGAACACTGTCCCCACCATCATTGCCCCCATGCAGGTCCCTTCCATCACTGCCTCCAGCTTTGCTCCCTCCTTCCCAGTCCCCATGTGCCTGGCAGTCCTGCCTCAACACACAGAAAGAGTGGCCCTTTCACACAGAGGTCAACCTGTCCCACTGCTGTTCCAAGTCCCCTGCAGCTCCCTGGCTCATGCAGAGACAGAGCCAAAGTCCCTACAATCATGTGAGCTGACGTGACCTGGCCTTGCTCCATTGGTGACATCACCTCCCCTGCTCTGCCTCCCTTGTCCACCCTCCCCCCAGCCTCGATGGCCTCCTGGCTGTTCTCCACCTCACAGCCTTGCTGTCCCTCTCAGGGCCCCTTGACACACTTCCTTCAGTGCTCACTCAGATCTCACAATCTTAGGGAGTCCCCACCCACCACCCACCTGCCCACCAAACTGTTTATATTGTAGCTTCCCAGGGGGCAGGGGCTGGGGTGGGGTGGGGAGCACGTCCTATCCTCTTTTTCTGCTTCATTTCTCCCTTATCACGTATCTCTCTCTGTGTGTCTCTTGCTTAAGTGTCTTGTTTATGCCTGCCTCCCCCCGTTAGAGTGTAATAGAATGTCTGCTCCATGAAAACAGGGCGTCGTGTCTGTTCTGTCCACCCCTGCATCCCCAGGGCCCAGATGGGAACAGACACAAAGCCAGCTCCCTCCACAAGGGAGTGAACAGCAGCCCTCCCACCTTCGCCCTCCCCAGCCAGCAGCACCAGGTCCTCCCGGGCTCGGGCTCTGGACCATTACAGGGTATCAGACATGGAAGAATACAGCACAGCTCAGGGAGGACCCGCTGAAGAGCGGAAGCGAAGTGTGTGGGGCTCTCGAGTCACACACACAATATCGTTCAAACTGAAGTCCGTGAGGCAGGCCAGCCAGCACTTCCAGAGAGAACAGTTTCAAAGACGCTGTGTTCGAAGAGGCGCTTGTGGTTTTGCAAGGCTGACCTTCTTCACAGTCATGTTGGAGAAGTCAAGCAGGAAGTGAAGGGTGCAACTGAGTCCAGACGGGGACACGCTGGGACTGCGTCCTCCTACCAGGGGCCGTGCGTGCCGGCAAGTCACTTAATCTCTCTGTGCCTCAGTGTTCTCATCTGTAAAGTGGAGATAGTAAAGGTATTTGTCTCATAGGATTATTCTTTGCATAAATGAGTATATATAGATAATATACATACATATATATACATACAGTAGGCCAATCCGTCTATCATCTACGTATATCCGCAGAACATATAGAGCAGTGCTTGGCACATAGTAAAAGCCATAGAAGTATTTGCTATTAACACTGTGCAGGCTTACAAAATTATGCCAAAAAATTAATAGATTCCTTCATCATTCATTCTAAGAAGTAGCTCATACTTGCATATCGAGTAATTTTTTTTAAATCTAGGACAAGATAGACTTTTCACTTAGGAATCTTTAGAAATGTTCACAATTGTTTCATTTTGAAAAAAAATTTTTTACATGTATTTATTTTTGAGAGACAGAGAGAGACGGAGCACAAGTCGGGGAGGGGCAGAGAGAGAAGGAGACACAGAATCAGAAGCAGGTTCCAGGCTCTGAGCTGTCCGCACAGGGCCTGATGTGGGGCTCAAATTCACAAGCCGTGAGATCATGACCTGAGCTGAAGTCGGACGCTCAACCAAGTGAGCCACCCAGGCACCCCCACAATTGTTTCATTTTTAAAGAAGGTTCCAGCCAAGCCCCTTTTTTTCATTATTGACTGTGGAATGTGGTCTGCCTTTAAGTGGATTCACGTTAGATGACTGTACTCAGATCCAGTCATCCTCTGGCTGGCCAGGTGAGTCAGGACTGCTGGGGGCAATGTTTTCTCAGGAGAGGTCAGAGCCAGGGGTCAGGGAAAGAGGAGGTTAATAGGAGGTCCTCAAATAAGTGCAGAATGTGGGCTCAAAGGGGGCTCCGTCTGCCTCTTCATCATATTCATCCAACCACCTTTATGTGTCTTTGCCACAGATGTGGAATCCAGCTGGACTTGGCAGAGGTCCAAGGATGGACAATGGTCTTCTGGGTCCAGACAAGATAGAGACCAAGCACGGGCTGCCCTCGTCCCCCCACCAGCATCAACCTTGGAGACTCCTCAGGAGAGGTACGAACCCAAACCTGAGAAGTCCTGAGGAGATGCAAAGCTGATGGGAACTGTGTTGGGGGTGGGAGGTGATGGGGGTGCTGAGGGGCAGGCATAGCCACCAGGGCAGAGGGCAGCAGAGGAGGGGGTTGGGGGAAGCCAGAAGTTCTGTTTCTGTTCCTGCCCCACTTTGCCTTGGAGGGGGTCTGCCCTTCTGAGATAAAGACCATCAAGACCAGCAGCCCAGTCCAGCCACTTCGTACTGGGGAGGGTCTGGTCAAGACTGGCCCCAGTGGAGCCAGGTGAGGAGTTAATGAAAGCCGGGCACTATCAGATCAGCCTCTTCAGGCACCTCCTCCCACCTCCTACTCTGCTCCCCACAACTGGTGGCCACTGACATCTATGAGTTAAAGAAAATTTTGGTAGAGCAACAGCAAATAGGGCTCATCTCTCCCTCCTGTCAACGGCTCCAGGAGGGACACAGACACCCAGATCAGGGCCTGGGTGGCAGGTCCTCCCCATTAGCTGTCCCCAACCCACCCGAAGAACAGGAGCCCAGAAGCTGAAGGCACAAAGAAGCCCAAGAGGTACAGCATCTCTCACGCGGAGACTATGCACTGACCACCATCGCCTCATGGAGCAGAATCTTCAGGCAGATCCAAAAATTTAAATAAGTATAATAAATATTCTCAGCCCAGGGACAGTATTAATAATATGAAGCAGAAACAAGAAGTCATAAAAAGAAGCAAAGGGTGAGAAATATAAACATGGCAAGAAGGATAATGATAGATGGGATCCGTACACACATGTTTTTGGCAGGACTGCTTGTGGTGGGGAGGGGCTGGCATCCGTTGGCAGCTGTCACAGGGGAAGGGGTGAGTCAACTGTGGAGGTGCACCTGGGAGTCTAGGCCCTGGGCTCCTGTTAGAAGCAAAGGCCTCGGTGGGCACACAGAACAGGAATTAATCTTAAGGTCGAGCTACTGAGCAAAAGAAACCAAGCAAGGCCAGTAGAGGAACATTTCTTACATAAAGTAAAAATACAGAACAATGTTGTGTGTCAGCGGATGGGGAGAAGACCAAACTGTGGTCTAGTTGTACAATGGGATATTATTCAGCCCTAAAAAGGAAGGAAATTCTGACACAAGGTACACGACATGGATAAACCTCAGGGACATTACGCTGAGTGAAATAAGCCAGTCACAGGAGGGCAAGTGCTGTGTGATTCCACTCACGCGAGGTACTAGAGGAGCCCCGCTCCTAGAGACAGAAAGTAGAGTGGTTGTTGCTGCGGGCTGGGGGAGAGGGGAAAAAAGGGACAGGGAATCAGTGTTTAATGGGGACAGAGCTTCAGTTTGGGAAGATGAAAAAATTCTGGATGGGGATGGTGGCGATGGTCGCACAACAGCATGACCATCTGTTGGTTAAGATGGTAAATTTTATGTTAGGTATATTTTACCACAATAAAAACCTAAAATTTAAGGGGCGCCTGGGTGGCTCAGTCAGTTGAGCATCCGACATCGGCTTGAGTCATAATCTTGAGGTCCGTGAGTTCTAGTCCCGCGTCGGGCTCTGGGCTGACAGCTCAGAGCCTGGACCCATCTTCGGATTCTGTGTCTCCCTCTCCCTCTGTCCCTACCCTGCTTACTCTCTCTCTCTCTCTCTCTCTCTCTCTCTCTCTCAAGAAATAAATAAAAACATTTTTTTTAATTTTTTTAAAAACTGAAATTTGGGTGACTCAGTCAGGTAGGCATTGGATGTCAGCTCAGGTCATGATCTCATGGTTCGTGGGTTCAAGCCCCATGTCAGGATCTGTGCTGGCAGCTCAGAGCCTGGAGCCTGCTTCAGATTCTGTGTCTCCCCCAGATTCTGTGTCTCCCCCTCTCTCTGCCCCTCCTCCACTCATGCTCTGTCTGTCTGTCTCTCCCAAAAATAAATAAACATTAGAAAAAAATTTAAACTAAAATTTAAAAATCTAATAAAGACATCCCATAAAAAAACACTGTGTTATGCATGGACACATGCAAATAGGAGGACATACATGGATCATGCTAAGATATTGAGGGCATAAAAGGTGAGAAGCAGGCAAATGAGCCAAAGGGTTGCAGTGCAGGGCACACAGAAACCCTCTGCCCAGTCCACCTCTCCAGGGAGGGAGCAGCTGGCAGATGGTGGGGGGACAGGATCATCTCAAGAGGCCTCGGGGTGGCTCGTGAGAGATAGAAATGGCTCCCCTGTGTCCCAGCACATCACCTCCCACCGCAGCCCTTTCAAACTCAGTTCTCACAAATACTGACCTCTGTCTGGGGCTCCCCTTCTCCTCTGTGAGGCCGGGCAGCCGGGAGGAGCCCAAACAGCAGCTGCGCGGGACAAGCCATCTGGCCACACCCCCTCCCACACCTCCGTGCACCCTCTGCCTGGGGGACTCCCAGCAGGGCTTGTGCACAATAGGTGCTGAGCGTGCTTCTGGTGCATGAGAGTGAAGGATGGGAATCAAAAAAGAGGGGACCTCTGCTGACCTAGAAAAATGACAGGATGTTTTCCATTCTGGGAGTCCCAGTGGATGACACCTCACAAACCCGGTCGGATAAATCTCACTCCCAAACTCAGGAGCATAAGAATTTCCACTTTTTCTGTTTTTCAGCACCTGAACTTGGTTTTGATTTTAAACCTTGATTCCACCTGGTGACGGGGCTTCCTCCCAAACAGTGGCGGCCTTAAGTGTTCGGGCCGATCTAGCCTTCTCTACATTGCCTCCTTCTCTGTTACAGTTTTCTGTTGCAGGAGGTTCGGCCGGGGACAGAGACACCCTGAGTAACCATGTGTGTGCTTAGTTACCCAACTAAGCATGAGGATGGTTGCTTTGGGAGACGTGCAGCCTGGACCTCTGGCCCTGATTCAGCCTTCAGAAAAGCCCTTCTCATACAGTGGCTAAAAACAGAAGTTCACTGTGGCCCTTCCAGGTTTGCAATCCCCTTTCCAATCCACTGTGACAGACAGCATGCTGCCGAATTATTTTTGTTGTCGTGAATGTTTATTATTTATTTGAGAGAGATGGAGACTGAAAGAGTGGGGTATGGGCAGAGACAGAGAGGGAGAGCGAGAGAATCCCAAGCAGGTTCCGTGCTGCTAGCACAGAGCCTGACTCTGGGCTCGAACTCATGAAACCATGAGATCATGACCTGAGCTGAAACCAAGAGTTGGACGCGTAACCGACTGAGCCACCCAGGAGCCCCAGCATGCTGCCAAATTCCGATTGATGTGTGCAGCTTTTGGAAGTGGGTCCATCAGAATTCCCAGGTGGGAGGGGGTGGGAGGCAGTGCCAGACGTTGTGTCTCGCACAGGAAAAGAGATGAGAAGGTGAACATTATATCAAGGAGACCCCTGGTGGCTTTGAACAAGAAAGCTGCCAGGACAGGAGGGGTCCTCTTCTACCAGCAATATAGGGCGGAACCGTGACTGCTGATAAGGGCTCCTGTCGCAAAACAACTCTGGATAATCATCATGAGAGGCATTTGTTAAAAGGAGACTGCGTAGCTGAAAATCACTTTGGGGATATGGGCAGGATCCCAGAGGTGCTGGGTGACCACACCGTTTGTCCAACTCCCTCTCCAGGGCGTGTGGTTGGTGCCAAGTACTCTGCTGCTCCCTGTGGCTCAGGGCACTGCTGGGCATCTGCTGAGTCCGGCTCCCCTTCCAGGGGCTGGGGGGAGCACCTTTCTGGCCTTTTAGGTTTTTGTAAAAAGAAGCAGTGTCTTGCCTCCCACCAAAATGGCTGATTCGCCCAAAGTGACAAGGCCATCCTGATGCTGGACAACCATGAAATAAAAATCAACCCCAAGAATGATCGAGACCACTCAGTGACCATAGATGTTTCTAGACTCTGTGGGCCTCTCTTTTGCTGAGACAGAATAATTACTGACTGTGTTAGTATATTGTTTTGATGTGTTTTATCCCCTTCCAGTGTTCCTACAGATTTCTAGTTTTTAGAAGTAGGCTGTGGGGGCACCTGGGTGACTCAGTTGGTTGAAAGGAGTCTGCTTAAGATTCTTTCTCCATCAGGGTGCCTGGGTGGCTCAGTTGGTTAAGCATCTGACTTCGGCTCAGGTCATGATCTCACGGTTGGTGGGTTAGAGCCCTGTGTCAGGCTCTATGCTGACAGCTCTGAGCCGGGAGCCTGCTTCAGATTCTGTGTCTCCCTCTCTTTCTCTGCCCTTCCCTCACTCATGCTCTGTTTCTCTCTGTCTCAAAAATAAATAAGCATAAAAAAAAGATTCTCTCTCCATCTGACCCCTCCCCTACTCACATTTTCTCTTATTTAAAAAGAGAAAAAAGAAGTAGGTGGTGAACACTGAAAAGATATTTCCAATACCTTAAACAGCCTTGTGCCAATTGTTCTCAGAATATAAAAATATATTTTTGCTGTGAGACCCAGAGCCAAGTATCAACCTAAACATTGGCTCTATTAAACTAAAAGTTATTTTAACAAGGACTAATATGCAGGGCCCCAATTCTTGTCCAGATTTGTAGGAGTGGGACAGTGTTTGGCATTTCATTCTTTATAATAAATGGCCAGGTGTGTAAACAACTGTTTGGAGAGTTGTCCATGGGTCAAGGTCAACTGTGGTTTGGGCAGGTTGAGCAGTAACATGCCAGGAGGTGCACAGGGTTGTGGGTTTATGGTTGGGCAACTTCACAATCGATGCCCTGGATGATGAAACAGGGAGTGTGTTTGTTACAATTACACATGGTCACCACCATGACACCTTGGAGATCAACATGAGAATTCAAGATGGCAGCATTCCTTGATCCTGAACTGGAATTTCACTTCCAATTGAACCCCGGAGTGACCCATGTATAGGGGATCCATGTGGAAGGGTGTTGGGAATGATCAAATGGTGGGAAAAGAAGTCCAGTGGGAATAAGTCTTGAGGTAGGTGGATGATTTATCCAGACTAGGTAAAGGTAGTTGGGTTCACAAAGGCCTGGCACACGCAAGGTGGAAACTGTCATGAAAAAGACTCCCTGATAACAGGCTAGTTGTCATCTCTGGGAAACAGTCTGACCTGGTGTCCCTGAAGGCTCAAGTATGAACTAGAGGACGTTCAAGCAAGCTTGGGATTCTTTTCACAAGTTAGAGCCTCTCCACTTGTGAGCACCTGCTCCTGGCTGTCACATGGTGTCTGCAAGGAGTCCTTCTGGGACAGCGCACGGGGCCAAAGACACAACCTCGCCAGGGGCTGCAGGGTGCAGCTGCCCAAGCGAAGGGCCTGGCCAGCTAGCCTGAAGCCACCTCCCAGCCCCAGCTGCAGGGCTGGGTTTCCTGCAAACCACAATTCTGGAGCACGGCAGCCAGCCCCATGATGCGTGTTTATAGTTTTCACCGCACCCCAGGGACGGTCATGGGCCTCCCCGCCCCTGCGGCCTCGAGGCAGAGCGGGCCCAACCTCTAGAGTTGCTCTGATCTAGCAACACCGGCAGCTGCTGGTCCCCTACAGTCTCCCCTCCAGCTTTGAGCAATCTGGGATGTTTGTTAATCTCTCCTATAAACAGTCGTTTTCCCAGTGACGGCCCAGCCTGAGTTAAACATTAACAAAGAACCGCCTCCACGGCGGCTCACAGGGCGTCTGCTTTAAATATTTCAGTAATTGCCGCTCTATCCCTGAGCGACTGTTTGGCTCCAAGGGCTCTGAAACCGCTCTTGCCTCCCTGGCTATGGAGTAGTGTGAAATGTCAAACACTTCTATTTTTTCTTCACGCTGCTTGTGTTCTCTCCCTCTCCGTTTCTCTCTTTCACATTCTCTCTCTCTCTCTCTCTCTCTCAGTGAATAGGGCTATGAAATGTGTGTGGCTGATCTCCCACCTCCAGGAACGCTAAGTGACACGGTTGGATCTAGGGCATTCTGCCGGGAGGTTGTGTGGGCACGCCCCGTGAGCAGAATGCCCTTCCGTGTTGACATCTCTCAGGCGCGTGGCAGATGGGAACAGCCAGGGCGCAGCCCTCTGCACTCTCTCACATCTGGGGGTGCCTGTGTGTGCCATGTGGGCACGCGTGTGTGTTCCTGTGCTCACATGCCCAAGTGGGTTATGGAAACGCCGTCACTGTGCACACAGGGTACTTGTAAGCCATTCTCATTGTTTGCCCTCTTCATTCCTGTGAGGGTTTGTGTGTGACATGTCAACGTTCTTCCACAGAAAAGAGGATTAAGAGCTCAGATTGTTGATGAACCACACAGGGCTGTGTGATCTTGGCCCCACAGCTGGAGAAGCTCAGAGGCCTCTCCACAAGGAGAATGGGTGAGATGGGCTGACCTTGGGTAGGTGGGTGGGAATGGAACACTGGGGGTCCTTGGGTGTTGGGAGTTGGGATCGAGCTGGGTGTTTCTGTCCCTGTGTGGCATTGGTCATAACCAATGACTTTGGAACATTCTCCTTAAAACCACAACTTTACCTGGACTTAGCCATGACAACTTCTGTGGATACAGCCCCAAACTGACACTATGGGGGGTGGGGGTGGGGGGCATGAGACAGTGAGTTTCTTCAGATTTCCACATTCATTGGTTGAGGGTCCACGACGAACACGGCCTTGATGCTCTCTATAGAAATGGGCAGGAAAGGCCCTGAGTAGCTCAGGCGATTAAGCATCTGGACTTGATTTCAGCTCAGGTCATGATCTCACAGTTTGTGAGATTGAACCCCACGTTAGGCTCTTCGCTTACAGCAGGGAGCCTACTTGGATTCTCTCTCCCTCTCAAAATAAATAAATAAGCTTTAAAAAATTGGGGGTGGGCAGGAAAGCCAATGACCTCCCTTTGCCCAGAGGAAGGTGGGCACCCTGAGTTTGCTCTCCCAGCAAGGAGCCTAAGAAAGCCCTCAGGTGGAAGATGGGAAAATGGAAGACAGGGAATCATCTTTCTCCACTTTGGGCCAGAGATTTCTAACCTAGTTTTGTGAGCTCCCAAGACAATTATGCATATCCCGAAAGCTACTGAGATCTTCTCAAAGCTAAACTAATTTAAATTCACTTTAGTTTATCTCAAAAGCTACGGGGAAGCTCTCAGAATAAAATGAACTTCAACTCCCTTTAATTTCCAAAAAAAGATGTTCTTTTTTTATATATACATACCTTTTTAAAACAAATACCTTTTCGTTAACCCAGGAGAAGGGGTCGCGGTTGCAAAGTTGCAGTTCTAGCTTGGCCCAGCTGGGGTACCACCTGCGGCCTGGGGCCGCTTCCTGAGAGAGCAACCTTGTTCCAAGAGCACAGGTGTCCAAGAGCACAGGTGTCCTGCGTGGGAGTCCTGGGGTACCAGCTGTGTGACCTCTCGGCATCTCACCTCATTTCGAAAGGGAGAGAATAGCACTGCCTATCTCACAGTGCTGTTAAGACGTCGCCCAAGACTGTCCGTGAAGCACGGGGCCTGCACACCGAAGCCAGCAGCATGTGTGCAAGCTAGAAACAGCCTTGTTTGGGGGGAGCCGGAAGGCATCCGGTACGCACAGGTGGGTCATCGGTGGAGGATGAGCGGGCTTCCGTGCAGGCTGGCCTGGAGGCAGGGTCATTAGCAGTCAGAAGATTTGAACATATGATTCTGTGGGCTGGAAAGCGAACGGATGGGTTGTGGACGCAGGAGAAAGAACGGCAGAGCCCTCAGCACAGAACATTGTCAGATGGAGGCTGGGGGCGGACAGGCACCCCATCCCTCCCTGAACCCCAGAGGGGCACAGACTGTGAGCTGGCAGGCTTGGGAGGGTGAGAGAGAGAAGAGCCGGAAAGGGCAGGACTAATTGGAAATCTGTTTATGAAGCTGCTAAGTCAATCGGCCTCCCCGCCCCCTCAAAGCACAAAGCAATTATGACCTCAGGCCAAAAAAGGGCTCTTTTTTAGATAAATTGAACAAACTTCCCAAGAACTAGATTTCCAGTACGGGCTGATTAGCCTTAAAGCTGTGCTTCTTGAAATGTGTCCCTCCGTCAGCCGCATCTGCATCACCTGGGAGCCAATTAGAAATGCAAATTCTTGGGCCCACCTCAGACCTTCTGAATCAGAAACTCTTTCCATCGGGGCCCATCCATTCCTGTTTTAACAACGCTCCAGGAGACTGAGTTGAGAGTCACTGATCCAAATAGAAGCTCTACTCTTGTTTGTCTATTGTTTGTCTACTGTAATCCTGGGAAATTTTTTTTTTATGTTTACTATTTATTTTGAGAAAGAGAAAGCATGAGTGAGGGGAGGGGCAGAGACAGAGAGAGAGAAAGAGAGAATCCCAGGCAGGCTCTGCACTGTCTCAGCACAGAGCCTGATGTGGGGCTCGAACTCACAAACTATGAGATCATGACCTAAGCCCAAGTCAGACGCTTAACCCACTGAGCCAGGCGCCCCCTGGGAAAACTTTAAAATCCTGATGCCTGGGACTCATCCCCACAGAGATTGTGACTTAACGGATTCTGCATGTGGTCTGAGCATTAGGATTTTTAAAAAATGGAGAACCGCTGGTCTAGAATAAGGCCTTCTTCATTTAGCCCATATCAGCCATCTACTCAACTGCTCATCCCAAAGTGGACCTTCTAGTCCACAAGGCCTATCTACTTATACAAAGCTCCCTGCCCCAGGCAAGGGAGAGGCCGCATGGGGTACAGACCAACTACAACCCCAGGGGAACCACACACCAGACACCCAGAACTATCAGCCTGGAGCTTCACTCCCAAAGATAAAAGAAGGATCAAGGATCACCAGACACATAAGAAGACCAGCAGCGTGAAAGGGAAATATGCACATTTGCAAACAAAACAACCACCCCCATAGGAAAAATAAATAACTCAGGGATCAGAAGATAATTCCTAAAAATTCTAATATCCTCAGAGAGACATGAGAAGTTATTGAATCTGTAAAACAAAAACTGGATGCCTTGTAAAAAAATAATTACATAATAAAGAAGAAATCTTAGAAATTAAGAATATGATTCTTTAAATAAAACATTCAATAAAATTGGGAAACTTCCCAGATTATAGGACAAAAATAAGAAACCGAAAACATGAGGGAGAAAAAAAGGAGTAGCAAATCAGTCCAAGATGTCCAACAACTGACAGTTGCAGTTCAGAGCAAGCAGAGAATACTCAGAAAAATGAAATAATCTCAGATATTATAGGAAATATTTTCTAAAAGGCAAGGGGTAGAAGTCCTCAGATTGAAAAGGCCTAGCAGGTGCTATTCTGGATCAATAATAAAATGTCCACATCCAGACACAGTGTCTATAAAGAAATTTCAGAGTACTAAGAAAAAAAAAGATGCTAAAAGCATCCAGGGAGAAAAATAAATAAATAAAGATGGACTACCTGTAAAGGAATAAAAACCAAAGCTCCTCCGAGAGAGTGGGTTCTAGAAGACAATGGAGAAGGCCTTCAAAAGTTTGACGGAAAATATTTTGAACATTAATTCTACATCCAGTGAAATAATATTTCAAATTCTGCAAACTCAAATTCTGCAACATTTTCTTAAAATGTTTCTTGGAGAAGTACTTCCAAAACAAAGAGAAAAACTATTATGGAAGACACAGGATCCAAGAAACAGGAACTCTACAGAAAATTGTCAGTGAAGGGAAGTCCCCAGGTGACAAGGATGTGGCAGGACTGGGGAACATGGGGACCGGATTGAAGCCTGAGTCCGGGAGGCTCTGACATGGATGTCTCCAGGCAGGGAAGAGTCAGTGCAGTAAGATAACATGTGGTCAGTGTCCAGTCAGGAACACAAAAACTCCTTTAGATACTTCTAACAGAGGGGGTTGTAATCAGGGAATGGCTCTAAAAAGTATTAAAAGCAACTTACAGTTTCCAGTCTGGCCCATAAGGAGCTTGGAAGTCATCACTTCTATCTTCACAACAAGAAAAAAGCTGAACAAACTGAAAAACCAACAACTCTTCTTAGACCTATAGGACTATTGAGGCCACGGGCAAACCACGAAACTGGAGCGTGAAAGACCAGGAGTGAAAACCTCCATGGAACAAGTACCCTGCCTGAAAAACCAAAACTGTCACTGATGAATTGCTAGAGACTCCATGTGGACAAATTTGAGAATTAAAAACTTCAGGCGCCCCAGTCTTAGGGAGGGTCCCACACTTTTATGAGTTTTACCTCCAGGTTCTTTATAGGTTCTCATAGTGAAGATCAGAGAAAAATTCCCTTATGCTTCCAGCAGGACAATTGGAAAGCAACCATTCTGAGATATTTCCAGAGCATTCTGTTCTTCTTAACAAGGCCTGTCCTCAAGAGAAACGATTTTGCTAGAGCCTAACCAACTGGAGTTTCACCAGAGTCTAACTAACGTGGGGTGAGAGAAATACTCAATTCCAGTCCCTTCATCCTTTCTGTTTCACCTAAGGGGGGTAGAGGGACTGAGAGGCACTCATGAAAGTCACAGCTCAGGGGCATAGGCTTACTAAAAGAAACTTGACCACAGGACTATGGGATGCTTCCCCTCCCTTACACCTTACCACCACATAAGTAGGGCTCTTGGATAATAACCAAGGAATACAGTAGAAAGAACAGCACATCTCAGATGGTATTTAAGAAGTCTCTGCAGGGAGCAGGGGCAGCCCATTAAGTGTCTGACTCTTGATTTCAGCTTAGGTCATGATTCTAGGATTGTGGGATCAAGCCCCGTGTCAGGCTCTGTGCTGACAGCATGGAGCCTGCTTGAGATTCTCTCTCTCCCTCTCCCTCTCTGCCCCTCACTGGCCTGCTTTCTCTCTCAAAAATAAATAAATATTTAAAAAAAGAAGTCTCTAGGGAGACCCAAAGACAACAAGGGAGACAAAAACAAGGACACCAGAAGACATTTTAGCCTCTGACCCCTATAGCTACAACAAGCAATAAATACAACCTAATTCCAAAATCTCACAGTAAAGGCCTACCTACCTCAGTTCCTTTTATCTTATACATCATGCCTGGCTTTCAACAAAAAATTACAAGGCATACTAAAAGACAAAAAATAGAATTCAAAGAGGCTGAGCAAGCATCAGAACCAGACTCAGATATGGAAGACATTTTGGAATTATCAGATGAGGAATTTAAAACATGATTAATATGAGGAAGGTTCTAATGGAATAGGTGGACACCATGCAAATCCAGATTGATAATATAAAGCAAAGTGATGGAAAGAAAGTGATTCTAACAAAGAATCAAAAAGAAATGCTAGAAATCAAAAACACCATAAGAGAAATGAAGAATGCTTTTTGATGGGCTCACCAATAGACTGAACATGACCAAGGAAAGAATTAATGAGCTTGAAGAAATGTCAATAGAAACTTCCAAAACTAAGATGTAAAGGGAAAAGAAAATACTGAACAGTAGAGGAACAAAAATGGGCAATTGATATTACTCAATGTATTAGTTTGCTTGGACTGCATAAAAGAAGCTCCACAGACTGGGTGGCTTAACCAGTATTTTCTCAGAGTTATGGAGGCTGGAGGTCCAAGACCAAGGTGTTGGCAGGTTTGGCTTCTGGTGAGAACTCTCTTCCTGGCTTGCAGACAGCCACGTTCTCACTGGGTCTTCACAAGGACTTTTCTCTATGCATGTGTGCAGAGAGAGAGATCTCTGGTGTCTCTTCCTCTTATAGGGACAACAGCCATTTAGATAAGGTCTCCACTCTTATGATCTCATTTAACCTTAATTGCCCTTTTAAAGACTCTGCCTCCATATACAGTCACATAGGAGGTTAGAGCTTTAACATATCAATTTTGGGGAGACATAATTCAGTCCCTAACACCTAGAGATCAGTAGGTATAAGCCTGAAATAGAAAGTGGGTTTATCTAGAGCTTATGAGCATTGTGAGCACTTCTGCCACTCATCTGGAAGCCAGGAGCTAGCCCTCTGGCTATTGCTATTGCTGTTGCAGAACGTGGAAACCTACAGCTCTACGAATCTACAGGTTGTGGTCACATATAGTTGCTGCCACCAGAGCAGAACAGGGGAAATGCTTTCTCTCATCCAGCCTCTAGTGCCTTTCACTGGCAGAACCGTCCTGGGAAATATAGCTCACAGTCTTCCAGCCCTGGCAGTACAGATGGGAAAATAGAATGACAAGTTTGGAGCCATGCCCATGGACAAATAAACAGTGCAGATGGCAGGATTGAAAAGGTTGAGAATTGGGAGGCAGGTATTCTTTGTCGCCAAGAAAAAAGAAAGGCAATTAGAACATTGAGGGGAAAAAAACATAAAGTTGTCTACAAAAGGTATGGTTTAATCATAATCAAACTAAAAACGTGGCATGATCTTGAGCAAAATGAACGTGTATAAGAAAAAGAATCCATCTGACCTTGATGCTCAAATCATTCTCCTTTTGTGGCCTGGGAAAGCCATCAGGCCTTAGAAGGAAGCAACTTGTCTGCTAGGAATAGCACTTACAGAGTTATAAAAATGCAAATGCCATGTACTTGTTTTGACACACAGATAACACTTAACAAAGAACAGAAAACTTAATTATGGTTGTCAAACAGATTATTCTAAACCTTTGATATTATAAAAGGAAAACCCAGCTGATTGAGGAAGAGAGGGAAGCAGGAGAGGAAAGATGGGGAACGCTCAGCACAGTCTACAGCCGACAGAAAAGCAGTATGTGTTCAACACTACATTTGTCACTGTCGGTGTCACAAATATGAAAACTGGCGATCATGATTTGGGGGAGGTAGGGTTAGGGTCAATGAATGAAATTCTCCTTTCTTAATAGTGCAGAATCAGAGGAGATTAAAGATGAAAGGGGAAGATGTAAAGATAAAGCATATTACCAGGAATTATGGTGATGAATAAATGAATTTTTTTTAAGAATGGAAAGAAGGCCAAGAACTCCAGGACTATGTCACAGACTGCTATCGGTCCAGAGTCCCCTAGAGGGGGTTGGCTGCCCCACTGCCACTGAACAATTTTGTGCTCTCTTTTGTTTTTATCCTTTGCCATTTGTTTCCAAAGTTAATTACACAAGTTTTTGTTTCCTTGAGCTGTAAGAGGTTGCTGGGGAGTTTTCTGGGCCTGTTTGTCTTACTATAACAACCACAAGGCTGTGTGTATCTTGACAAATTAGATGTTGTTTGCTTTAGTTCTCAAATTTACACTTTTGGCCAAAGGTACATTTGCCTTCTCTTTCTTGCTTGTTCAGGGCAGGAAAGTGAGCCTGGGTTACAGTTTCAGATGCCCTGAGAAGAGCAAGCTGGTTGTTCCTCAAACCAGTGGCAGCTCTCTCCTGGGCTGTGACTAGTGTGCAGCTGGGTGTCCCTGGGCCTTGTCTAGCTAAGCACAGAAGCAGGAGAGCTGGGGTATGCCCAGTAGCCCATGTCGGGCCTGACAGCACTAGCAGCAAGGCCCAGTCAACCATTCCCTGGCACTCACATCCACCGTGGCGCATAGCCATGTGACCCTGGACAAGTTTCCCTACCCTGCTAGTATCCACTTCCCAGTCTGGTGGGGCTTAATGGTGCCATGCCCTGCACAGGCACCTAGTAGGCAGCAGCCCCTTCACTATCCCTTGTTTAGGGGTTTCCTTAAGCCCTCAACCTCCACTAAGGGCTGCCTTGGTTGTCAAGCACCTCCTGTTTTACCCTTTGCCAGGGAGCTGGCCACTGGGCTCCACCTCTTTGTGCCTCCAGGTCTTGCTTGTCAGGACTTGCAGGCACCTGTTTTGTCCTCCAATCTCTGAGTTCCAACCCATCCACTGGCATTTTCAGTACATTGTGTGTCCTGGTCTCACCCTGTACACCCTTTGCTCTTGGCTTTTCTTGTCTAGCTTCGACTCCTGATCTTTTTATGACTCCAGATATGGCCTTGATCTTGCCAGCTATGTGTCCACCCATTTTCACTTTAAAGCAGTCCACTAAGTGACCCACTGTAGCTATGCTGTAAACAAGGGGACAGACAAGACATCTAGGACATGACAACCTTTGTTCTTAGCAAGAACCTACTGTGTGCCAGATACTGTCCTAGACATTTTGCACATGTTAACTCATTTACTCCTCATTACAACCCAGTTTTATTTTCTACCTATAGATGGGGCTATTGAGGCACAGGAGAGATTAAGTGACTTACCCAAGGTCACATAGCCAGGACAGAGCAGAGAAGGGGTTTGAATTCAAGCTCCAGCGTCCAGGCTCTTAGCTCCTACACCTTACTGCCTCTTCCTGAGGGTTTCTGGCGACATTGGCCTGGGGTAAAGACAAATTCCACTGCATTGTTCTCCTACCTGTTTCCTGGAATATGGAGGAGAACACAGACAACGCATTGTCCTGCTAAGGTCTGGATATCTAAATATTATTATCTGTGTTGGTTTCTCTCTCTCTCTTTTTTTTAATGCTTCTTTATTCTTGAGAGACAGAGAGAGAGAGAGAGAGAGAGAGAGAGAGAGAATGAACAGGGGAGGGGCAGAGAGAGGGAGACACAGAATCTGAAATAGGCTCCAGGCTCAGAGCTGTCAGCACAGAGCCTGACGTGGGTCTCAAACTCATGAACTGCGCGATCGTGACCTGAGCCGAAGTCGGATGCTCAACAGACTGAGCCCCCAGGCGCCCCTATATGTTAGTTTCTGAGTGCTGCTGTAACAAAGTACCACAAACTGGGTGGCTTAAACTGGGTGGCTTAAAACAACAGAAATTTGTTGTCTCATACTCCTGGAGGCTAGAAGTCCAAAAGCAAGGTGTCTGCAGGGTTATGTTCCCTCTGAAGACACTGGGGAGAATCCCTCCTTCCTTCTTCCAGCTTCTGGTGGCTCCAGCTTCCCTACCTCTGCTGTCTCTTGGCCTTCCCCCTGAATGTGCCTGTCTTCTCCTCTTCTTATAAGGACACCAGTCATGTTGGATAACCACCCCCGCCCCCGCCACACCAATTCAGTATGCCCTCATCTTGATCACATCTGCAAAGACCCTATTTCCAAATAAGGTCGTGTTCATAGGTACTGGAGGTTAGGACTTCAACATATATCTTTTTTGGGGACACAACCCACAGAATGATGATCTTTGTGTTAGATTTTCTTCATGTGTTATAGATAAGTAACATAATTTTCAGAACAGGCAGCAATGCCACCTCTGACACATGAGCTATGTTCCTAGTTTTTTCACAACCTTTTCATTTTTGGAACAAGCTAACAGAGTTCCACTGGGGCATCTCATCTGGGCAGAGGGAACAGAAATTATGGAGCCATGACTTTCATGACTGGGAAGGATTTACTGGTTCTGCTGTCCAGCTGCACCATTGGAACGAAGAGAAGGTCAAGATCTCAAGAGACCTGCTCAAGGATGCACAGCAGTCCTGGACACTGGGCTCCTGTGTTCTTCACTGAGTGAACCACACTGGCTCTTGGAAGCACTGAGACAGTGCACAGAGGCTCTCAGATGTGCCAGCAGAGTCTGATCATGTCCCTTTCAGCCCCAAAGATTAGGGAGAATGGCTCTGAAAGCAGTCAGATCCTCCCTTTCTCAACCTCCCTGTAGGTCAGGTGACCATATTTGGCCAATAAGAAATAGGGCGACATTTGCTTTTCCTTCCCTGAAAAAAAGCTGCTGAGGATTTGATGATATGATGAATAGCACCAACAGTTGAGGGGACAGAGTAGGAGAATGGAGGAGAGGCCCTCAGTGACCTTGCTGGGCACTGAACACACCTGGGAACCACCTGCCTCTTCAGTTCTTGTTTGTGTGTGTGTGTGAAGTAACATAATGTATTTATTGCCCAAAACCAGTGTTAATTGGATCCTCCGGTAGCTGAAATCCCAGGTAGGTCCGGGAGCCTCATCTTGACCAAAGCTCTTCCTTGAGCACTATCTGTAGTTCAGCTGGCCCCATGGTCACTCAGGCTTTCTGGTCCTTGGATTGGCCACTCTTTTGCAGGTCAACCCAGCCGGCTATCAGGCTTGCTCCCAGTTCAGGGAAGATGGGAGGTGCTTTATGAATTCATTCATTCATTCATTCATGTATTGGTTCACTCAGGAAACATGTGTTGAATAGTTATAGTAATACACATGAAGAAGCCCTTGCTGTGGGCTTCTTGCCTGCCCATCACATACGCCCCACCCTGCACTGGGTGGTGTTGACCCCATTGCCCATTTGTCTTCCGAACTTGGTTCTGAGCTTCTAGAGGACAGGACTGCAACCTGTCTAGGAAGTTGCTCACGGTCTGAGGTCAGCAGGGCAATGGGCCATAGAGCTCATAGGGGTGGTGATGGTGGTGTCAAAGCAAGACATTCACAATTGCTGTCCAGCTGCTTGGTGAGCCAGGTGGCCGGGGGCAGACTGAGACATGAAACTCTGAGGCTGCCACCTCTACCTGGTGTCCCCTCACCCTACCAGGCCCATCTGACCAAGACTTATTTTCCCTCAGGGACTTGACATTGTGTGAAATTCTGCCTCTCCCACACCTCTCCATGTGAGCAGTGGTTACCCATCCCCTCTCACTCCTCTCCTTCTCCCACCACAAAGCTTTCACCCATCCTGGGGGAATGCTGAAAGACATCAGTGGGGACATCTCTGCTAGTCGTGTATGGCATTGCGTCCTCAATTCTAATACATAGGCACAAAGTTGCACTTAATTTACTTCATCTAATTTCCGGAGCTCCAGTTTCCTGTGCAGGAATATATGTAAAAAAGAGGATGCCCAGAGAGTGGTCATCCCTGGAGCCGGGGCAGATCTTGACTGTAAGGGGACACAAGGAATACACGAGCCTTCTTGGGGGCTGCTAATATTCTGCATCTCAGTCTGGATGCTATTTATAGGGTTGGATTCAGTTTGTGAACGTTCATCAGACTGTGCGTGTATGATGTGTACACTTTTCTGGATATATGTCACATATCAACAAAAAGTGTTCTGTTTTGGGTTTAAAGAGAACAGCCAGGTTTGCATTTCGCTTGGGCGAATGAGAACACAAATGAGTGATTTCTTTAAGGTCCTGGGTGTCCTGGGTGCCAGTGTCTCTGCCCAAGCTGGGTTCCTGGTGTGGTGGCTAGAGGGAACCTGTGGGGACCTAGATGTCTTTGCCATTGTCCTTGCCTTTCTTCCTGGTGCTGCCTTCAGAGACTGTCACTGGATCTGCGCTCTGCCTGTTTACTGCCCTGGAATTTCCGTTTTGATGATTTTGTGGGGTGGTTGCTGCAGGGCTGTTGGGCGTGGGTTTCATCAAGCACAGTAATGTTAATATCCATCCACAGCTTTGCAACATTTATATGAAGAGAATTAAAACTGAAGTAACTGCCATGATAAACGTCCATACCCTTGGCTCCTACCAGACCTTCTGGTAGAACTGGAGCCTGGATCAGTTCCAAAAAGGATAAACTTAATATTAATGATAATAATACTTTGCACTTGGTCTAGTAAAAATATTTTGAATACAGCAGAGGCAAGGATATGAATGTTTGCTTGGCGCTATTTATCAGGAAGTGCTTCTGCTTGTTTATTATGTTAGGGCTTTGTATACAGAAACTATTTTTTCCTCCCTCACCACCGGGGGCCATATTTCTTGCTGGTTGCTACATCCAAAGTTTAACAGGAAGTTGCTGTTCATATTTAAATGGTATGTTTTTGAAACATATCTGTAAATAGCTGAAGACAGAACAGCTGAAGGTGTGGAGTTGTTTAATATCCTCCCTGACAGATATTTTTGCACTTGAAATTATATCTCAGTAGTTGTGAAACAGGAAATTTAAAAGCACAAAGTTCAGGAGACTGTGACATTTTAATGCGTATCCATCCTTAAATCTGTGGAGGTTCAGAGATACTCAGGGAATGAATTTTTTTTTTTAATTGGAGGGTGGTTTGAGGAATTACTCTTACTTATATCTGAACATATTATATGAGAACAGGAGATGACCTGGGAGAAGCAAAGTGAGTATCCATATTCTCTCCTAGTTGATGGGCAGAGGAGGAGAAGACTTTTTATATTCAGCATGGTAGCTATTTTTTCTTCAGTAATTAAAGGAGTTTTCTTGCAGATCTTTCATTTCCTCTGGGAGCCATCCCCCTGTTGTGTAATACCTCACCTGTGGGGACTCTGGCATCAGTGCAACCATAGCACCAGGATGATGGGTTGGAAGTGCTTACACCTGAGCAACAGGTCCCTTAGCTATTGCAGCAATCCCCCTCCAGCACAGGGCCTCAGATAATGTATTATTTGTGGGATAGAATCACCTAAGGACCAATCTGCTCAGGCTCTACTTCAGTTTGATTCCCAGATGCAGCTTCAGTTTCCTTATGGGGTCTACACTGCAACAATTCAGTATTCTGTAATCCTTGAGAGTTACATATCTTGTTACAGCAAGTCTGGCTTCAGATCCATCCCAGATGACGATGCTTCCCCCCCCCCCCCATAAATCGGTGGACATAAAGTCCGAGCATCACAGACACACTGCACTGGTTGGCTCAAGAACTTGGAAGGTTCATTGACTCCAACTTAGACATTTTCCTGGGGTAAGGAAAAAGCAATTATGTGTTTATTCTGTGGAAGCTTAAGGACTCATAAAACTAGGGGAAAACAGACTTCTGATTTAAGATGGTGGATTTTGCGCATGGATTTTTCTTTTTTCTTCCAAATCCCAATAAAGAGGTACAAAATGAAATAATCTCCCAAAACAGGAAGGGGGGTTGAAGAAGGGGTAATAGGTAAACAAGACATTAAAATGGATACAGGGCATAGATAGCCAATGGGACAGGGCCAAGCATGGATGCTCAGAGAACACTGTGGTGGGCTCATAGCAGTGGCCAATCCTCCCAACAGAACATGTAGAGGCTGTGGGATCACAACCAAAAAGTGAAAAAAAGAAATCAAACAGGATGTTTAATTAAAGGTTTGTTAACAAAAACAGTTGTGTCAGTCAGTCCCTTCCCCGAACCCTTCCCCACTCCACAGAGAGAGACTGATAATCAGATCTTTATCCCTTAGGCAAACTGACAAACTAACAAAGCAGAAGGCTCTTCCTAAAGACATTTGACCAAGGAGATCCAAGCTGTTTAGTGTAGGTATTGGTTCCGTCCTATTCTAATATCCAGAGATGATGCCAAGAGCAACAAAATGCTATTTTTGAACCCTAAAACAATGTCTACAGATGCACAGGTCTATCCCTACACATGTTTCCTCCATTCAAGCCTGTCATTAACTCAAGAGTATGGACTATGGAAGAGACACAACATACCAGTGTAAGTATGGTCCTTCATCCTAAAATATGAACAGAAGACCAAGGATAACCAGGCCCATGGGAAAACTGGTCATCTGAAAGAAAAATATCAAGAATACTGAACAGAATAGCTGACCCCATAGAAAAATAGAGATAACCCAGGAAATGGAGACAACTTGACAAATCTAGTTAGTATCCTCAGAAATTTGGGGGTGATTTTGCATCCACAAAATCAGAAGCTGGGAGATAGCTGGATGAGTGGTAACTGTTAATAGACCCAAGAAAGGTGAAGCCTACATTAATCTCTAGGAAAATCCTGAAACTGAAGAGGACTCAGGACTTGTAAGCATCAGCTAACTCTCAATGAAGGGATTGAGTGAGACTCAGATGAGGAAGATTGGTTGAAAATCTATACAAGAAGTAGGGAGACTTCCCAGGATCCCCTCCTTCATCCTGTGCATTCAAGTCACCATCACCTTCCCTTTCCAGAAGATCAGAGCTTTCTTCTCCAAGAAGCTGAACCATGGAGACTCTAGACTCAGGAACACCAGGCACCAAGAAGGGAGGGTACCAAAACTAAAATGGGGAGGTTTAGACAGAGTCTACATATTGAAGTCTGAGACCTCTCAGTTTCCTTACTTCCCTCTGCTCCAGAAACACTGACATCCAAGATGATACAACAAATGCAGGGGAATGGAGACTTTTTCCTCCCTCTGGGGTCTCTGAGCAGAAAAAAAAAGATAAGCTCTCCAGATATTGACAGTTGGGACTTCCCCAATAAAATAGCTCAACCAGGTCACCCATTGTGAATCCCAATATTTGGCAAGCCCTGTCAGTCAGAAGCTTAGGACCTCCTTCATAATATTATTGCAAGAAAGCAAGGATCACTCAACATATGAGGAAAAGCTCTACCAAGAAGACAAGCAGAAGCAGAAGGAAAAAGGAAACCTGGAAGAGAAACAATGCAATGAGCAGAAGAAATCTTAAAAATAATAAATGAAAACTCAAAAATAAATTCATCCATCAAACAAGATTACTGTATGTATGTTTTAGTTGATGATAGTATAACAGGAACAAGATTTCTCCATTCTTCTGCAACAACTAAAACTCTGAAAAAATATATGAAACTGACTTTCAGACGTTAGACATTAGGCAACATTGGGGGTGATAACTGAGAGAGGGGAAACAAAAGAAGTGAGCCCTCAGGTTGGCCCAGAGTACTACCTGCAGAGAGTTTCCAGGTCTCAGCACAGGGAGGAGGAACCTAGGTTGGACCTATTGGTCTCTCTGAGTTGAAGAGACAGAGCTGGAAGCCTATCATGGTCAAAGCAGCTGAGTTCACTGGGAAGATACTGGAGAAGAGAGAGCTGCAGGAGGTACAGAGCTTTGGAGATCTTCAAAGACCCCCAGAGTCTTCAGCTGAGTACTGATAAATGTATGCATATGAGGAAGTGACATGAGGCTAGGGAAGGACTGACCCAAAAGAGCAGAGAACAACTCTGGAACTTACTTAGGGCTGGGAATAGTTCATATTGTCATCAGCCAGAGTAGAACACCTCATGATTCATGGGGAATTGGGTAGAGTACTCAAAAGGGTATTGCTTTAGTAGTGGGGCAAAGGTTGTTCTGGTGCAGCCTAGCAAAGTTTAAAGCAAACCTCAAAAAAATCAAAATGTTTCCAAGTAACTTAAGTGCATCTAAGAATAAAGTTTAAGAATATTAATGCAAATAGGGACACATGAGTGGCTCAGTTGGTTAAGCATCCGACTTTGGCTCAGGTCATGATCTTACAGTCTTTGAGTTCAAGCTCCACGTTAGGCTCTGTGCTGACAGCTCAGAGCCTGGAGCCTGCTTTGGATTCTGTGCCTCCCTCTCTCTCTGACTCTCCCCCACTCGTGCTCTGTCTCTCTCTCAAAAATAAATATTAAAAATAAATAAATAAATAATAGAATAGAATAGAATAGAATATTAACACAAATAGAAAAACATCCATTATCCAATAAGGTACAATTCACAATGTCTGGAAGCATCTAAAAATTTATCAAATATACAAGAAAATATAACCCATAATGAAGAGAAAAATCAATATAAAGAAACCCAGAAATTACTATGACGACAGAAGTAGACAATAGTTATTATAGCCATATTCCATATGTTCAACAAGATAGAGGAAAGATGTAACATGCTAAGTAGAGATATCAGAGACAGAGAAGAGAACCAGTCAAAATTCAAAAGATGAATTAGATGAATTCCAAAATATGAATTAGTATATTAGACACTGAAAAAGAAGAAGACAAATATCTAGGTGGCTCAGTCAGTTGAATGTTCGACTTCAGCAGGTCATGATCTCACAGTTCATGAATTTGAGCCTTGCATCAGGTTTGCTGCTCAGTGCAGAGCCCACTTCAGATCCTCTGTTCTCTTCTCTCTCTGCATCTCCCCCATTCATCCTTTCTCTCTCAAAAATAAAAAAAAATAAATTAAATTTAAAAAAAGAGGGGCGCCTGGGTGTCTCAGTCAGTTAAGCATCTGACTTTGGCTCAGGTCATGATCTCATGGTTCATGAATTCAAGCCCTGCATCAGGCTCTGTGCTGACAACTCAGAGCCTGAAGCCTGCTTTGGATTCTGTGTTTCTCTCTCTCCCTGTCCCTCCCCCACTCGTGCTCTATCTCTGCCTCTCAAAAATAAATAAAATGTTGAAAAAATTACAATAAATAAATTTTAAGAAAATAAAAGGAAAAGAAGAAGAGTTTGAGAACATAACAAAAAAAAAAAAACTATCCAAATAAAATATAGAGGGGAAAAAAAGCAGAAAAACAAAACAAAAAACCCTGAATATAGCATCAGTGAACTGCAGGACAACTTGAAGAGCCTATTATATATGCAATTCACACTTGACAAGGAGACGATAGCAGGGTGGGGTGGGGGTAAGAGACAGAAAAAAATATGTGAAAAAGTAATCACCCTAATTCCCCCAAATTTGATGAAAATTATAAATCCATAGATCTAAGGAAGTCGGTAAATCCCAAGAAACATAAAACTACACAAATGCACATCATAATCAAATTGCTTAAAATCAGAGATAAATTGCATTTAGATGCAAGTATTAGCAACTTCTTGTTGGAAACAAAGCAAGCCAGAAGACAGTGGAGCAACATATTTAAGTACTAAAAGAAAAAAAATTGTCCAGTTAGAACTCTGTACGTAGTGAAGATATACTGCAAAAACAAAAGCAAAATGAGGACTTTTTTGGACATGCTAAAGCAGAAAGAATTTTTCACCAACAGACACACTATAGAAGTCTTAAGAGAAGTCATGGATATATAAAGAGAATAGTCCTAGATTCTAGGTCTGGAATAATCCCAAATCTGCACAAAGGAATAAAAAGCATCATAAATGATATATATGTGAAAAAATATAAGACTTATTTTCTTGTTTTAAAAGTATTCTTTAATTTTTAAATATGAAAATGGTAACCATAGGGGTAAAATTTATAACATCTGTAAAATGTAGGAACAATAGCATAAAGTTCAGGGAAGAGAGAATGGAATTATACTCTTGTAAAGTTCTTATACTAAACATAAATGGTATAATATGGCTTTAAGTTAACTGTGATAAGTTAAAGATGTATGCTATAAATCCTTAAACAACCACTAAAATAAGAAAACTAAAAGCTATAGCTAATAAACCAACAAAGGAAATAAATTAAATAATAAAAATACTCAATCCAAAAGATAGAAGAAGAGAACAGGAACAAAGGAAAGATGGAACAAATAGAAAACAAATATCAAGGTGATATATTGAAACCCAAACATATCAATGATCACTCTGAATGTAAATGGTATAAACATCCCCAACCAAAAGGCAGAGACAGTCAACATGGATAAAAAAGCAAGATTAACTATATGCTTCCTATAAGAAACCCATTAGACTACAGACATGAACAAGTTAAATATAAAAGTTGAAAGAAGGCATAGAAGGTGAAAAACAGACCTAAAAATACATTACTCTAATGCCAGTACAAAGAAATCAAGAGTGGCTATCAGATAAATTAGATTTCAGAGCACAGAATATTATCAGAGATAAAGAGGGTAATTTCATAATAATATAGGAGGCAATTTACCAAGAACATACAAAACAAACATAAACATCAATGTACATCACATCAGAGCTTCAAAGTACATAAAGCAAAAGTGGATATAACTGTAAGGAGAAATTGACAAATCCAAATTATAATTAAAAGATTTCAGCATCTTACTCTTAATAATTTGCAGAACAAGTAGATGGAAAATCAGCAAAGATATAGAAGATTTGCACAAGACATTCAACCAACATGACCTAATTGATATTTATAGAACATTCCAACTAACAAAAGAATACACTTAATTTTTAGTGCAAAATTTTGCTAATATAGGCTATAGTCTTGGTAAGAAAACAAATCTCTAGATTTAAGTCTAATAAAGTATATTCTCTGACCACAGTGAAATTAAATGAAAAGTTAGTAATGCAAAGGTAGCTGGAATATCCCCAAATATTTAGAAAGTAAATAACATATTTTAAAATAACCCATGGCTCAAAAAAGAAATCCAAAGATAGCTGAATCAAAATGAATGGAACACATCAAAGTTTGTGAGATTCAATGAAAGCAGTATGCAGAGAGAAATTTGTAGTACCAGATACTCATATTTAAAAAAAAAAAAAGTCTTGGGATAACAGGGTGGCTCAGTCAGTTAAGCATCTGACTCTCGATTTTAGCTCAGGTCATGATCTCACAGTTCATGGGTTCGAGCCTCGCATCAGGCTCTGCGTGACAGTGCAGAGTCTGCTTGGGATTCTGGCTCCCTCTCTCTGCCCCTCTGCTGCTTGCTTTCTATTCTCTCTCAAAATAAATAAATAAACATTTTTTAAAAAAGAAAGTCTTGAATAAATCAATTCATAGCATAAGAAATAAGAGAAAGAAGAAAATATTAAATGCAAAGGAGAAGAAAAGAAACAATAAAGGTAAGAGCTTAATTAAATGAAATAGAGAATACAAAAACAAAAAAAATCAATGAAAGCAAAAGTTTGTTTTTTGATATAGACAAATGAAATTGATAAGCTTCTTGCCAGAAATATCAGAAAAAAAGAGAGAGAAGATACAAATTACCAATATCAGGAATGGGAGAGGGGACATCACTACAGACTTTATAGATATTAAAAGAAAATTAGAAAATACTAAAAACAACTTTATGTGAATCAATTAAAAATTTTAAATAAAAGAGACAAATTCTTTGAAAGATAGAAGTTATCAAAACTCTCTCAAAGAGGAAGAGATAGCTATAACAAGAAATAAAATTCTGATAAAAGTTGCATTATGGATAAATCTTGAAAATTATATGCTAAGTGAATAAGCCAAATACAAAAGGACAAATATTGTATAATTCCACATGTATGAGCTACCTAGATTAGGCAAATTCATAAAGAGAAATAGAGATTACCAGGGAATGACAGGAGGTGGGGGAAAAAGGATTTACTATTTAATAGATACAAAGTGTCTATTTAGAATGATTAAAAAAAGATAGATGCATAGATAGACATAGATTGTGATGATGGTTAGAGAACATTGTGAATGTGCTTAATGCCATTTAATTATATACTTAAATGCTTAAAATGGTAAATTGTATGTTATGAATATTTTATCGCAAAATATTTTTTAAAGAAATAATCTGAATCTGAAACAGATCATATGAATCATAAATACATAATCTGAATATGAATAGATCTATTAAAGAAATTTAATTTGTAAGAAAAAACCTTCCCCAAAAGATGACTGCAGGCCCAGATGGCTTCACTGGTATATTATGCCATACATTTAAGGAAGAAATAATACCAATTCTACACAAACTCTTCTAGAAAATTGAAGAAGAGGAAATACTCTCCAAATCTTTCTATGAGGCCAGCATCACCTTCATACCAAAACCAGACAAAGATATTGCAAGAAAATAAAACTACAGACAACTACCCTTTATGAAAATTGATGCAAAAATACTTAACAAAATTTAGCAAACTGAATCTAACAAAAAAATAAAATAATGCATCATTGCCAAATAGGGATTATCCCAGGAATGCAACATTTAACATTTGAAAATCAATGAGTGTAATTCATCATATTAGCAAACTAAAAAAGAGAAATCACATGACCATCTCGATTGATGAAAAAAAGTATTTAACAAAATCTAACATCCATTCCTGATAAAAACTCTCAACAAACTAGAAAGAGAAGAGAATTTCCTCAATCTCATAAAGGGCATCTAAGAAAAATCTATAGTTAGGATTAAACTTAATGGTGAAAACTGAATACTTAAAACAATGAGATACTACCACATACCTAGTGGCATCCAAATTTAAAACACTGACAACATCAAATGCTGGCAAGGATGTCAGGCAATAAGAACTCTTATTCATTCCTGGTGGAAAGGCAAAATGGTATAGCCACTTTGGAAGACAGTTTGGCAGTTTCTTACAAAACTAAATATACACTTACCATACAATCTAGCAATCGCACTCCTTGGTATTTATTTACCCAAGTGAGTTGAAAAATTATGTCCACACAAAACTTGCACTTGGATCTATAACAACTTTTTATCATTCAAAACTTGGGAGCAACCAATGTGTCCTTCAGTAGGTGAATGGATAAATAAACTGTGGTATATTCAGACAATGATATGTTATTGAACACTAAAAGAAATGAGCTATCAAGCCATGAACAGACACAGATAAACTTAAATGCATATTACTAAATGAAAGAAGCCAATCTGAGGAGGATATTTACCATATGATTCCAACTCTATGACATTCTGGAAAAGGCAAAACAATAGGGACAATAAAAAGGCAGTAACAAATGTACCACTCTGGTGCAGAATGTGTGGACAAGGCTGTGCATGTGTGGGTACAAGAGGTAGAGGTGACCTATGTACTTTTTACTCATTTTTGCTGTGGACCTAACACTGCCCTGAAAACTAAAGTCTATTAAAGAAGAAAGAAAGAAAGCAAGAAAGAAGAAAAGGAAGCAAGCACAGTGTTATGTTTCAGTATACTGTGTTCTATTAGAAGACCTCACCTCACCCTCACAAAGTTTCTTTTATGATTATTACTTTGTACTTCTAATTAAATAATCTTTTAAATTAAAGAAAAACTGAATGGGGGCACCTGAGTGACTCAATCGGTTAGGTGTCCAATTTCGGCTCAGGTCATGATCTCATGGTTTGTGAGTTCGAGCCCCACGTAGGGTCTGTGCTGACAAGCTCCGAGACTGGAGTCTGCTTCGAATTCTGTGTCTCCCTCTCTCTCTGCCCCTCCCCGACTTGTACTCTTTGTCTCTCTCTCTCTCTCTCAAAAATAAACATTAAAAAAAAAAAAAACTGAATCCTTTCCCTCTAAAGCTAGGAACAATTCAGGATATCTGCTTTTACTACTTCTGTTCAACCTTGTCCTAGAAGTTTTAGCCCATTTAATAAGGCAAGAAAAAGATAAAAGGCATCCAGATTTGGGGCGGGGGGGGGGCGGGGAGGAGGCTGTCTTCTTTTATAAACATGATCATCTATGTAGAAAATCTTCACGAGGCTACAAAAAAACTACTAGAGCTAAGAAGTAATTATACAAGGGGCGCCTGGGTGGCTCAGTTGGTTAGCCGACCGACTTCAGCTCAGGTCATGATCTCACAGTTTGTGAGTTCCAGCCCTGCATCGGGCTCTTTGCTGACAGCTCAGAACCTGGAGCCTGCTTCGGATTCTGTGTCTCCCCCTCTCTCTGCCCCCTCCCCTGCTCACACTCTGTGTCTCTCTGTCTGTTAATAATAAATAAACGTTAATTTTTTTTAAAAAAGAAGTAATTATACAAAATTGTAGGATGTAAGATCAACATACAAAAAAATTAAGTGTGGGTGTGCCTGGTTAGCTCAAATGGTTAAGTGTCTGACTTGATTTTGGTCACGATTAGATCAGGTCACCATCTCATGGTTTGTGAGACTGAGCCCTGTGTCGGGCTCTGTACTGATAGCACAGAGCCTTCTTGGGATTCTCTCTCTCCCTGTCTCTCTGCCCCTCATCCACTCATGCACATGGGCACATGCGTTCATACTCTCTCTCAATAAATAAACATTAAAAAAATTAAATGTTTCCATATACTAACAATGAATAATTAGAAATTGAAATTCCAAAAAACAATACCATTTCCAATAGCATCAAGAATAAAAACTATTTAGGAATAAGTTTGAGAAAAACTGGGAAAGATCTTTTCACTGAAGACAAGAAAACAATGCTGAGAGAAATTAAGATAGAAACAAATGGAGAGATATGCCTTATCCATGGATCAGAAGACTCAATATTATTAAGATGCAAATCTCCCCAAATTGATATATATTTTTTAACACTATCACAATAAAAATCCCAGAAGATTGTTTTGTAGGTATTGATGAGCTATTTCCAAAATTTATATAGAAATGCAGAGGACCCAGAATAGCCAAAACAACTTTGAAGAGAACAAAGGTCTTTCACTACCTGATTTTAAGGCTCATGATATAGCTACAATGATCAAGCAATGTGTGTTGGTGTAAAGACAGACAAGCAGCTCAATGAAAGAGAATACAGAGTCCAGACAGATGGGCAACTGATTTTTGAAAAAGATGCCAAGACAATTCAGGGGAAAAGGATATCATTTCAACAAGTGGCACTGGAACAATTAAATACACAAATGCAAAAAAAATGAAATTGGTTCATATCGGATCCTAGACGTAAATGTAAAACCTAAAACTACAAAGCTAGGTGAAGAAAACAGGAGAAAATTTTTGTGAGCTTGAGTCGGGTAAAGATCTCTCAGATAAGGCATCAAAAGCAAAATCAATATAAGAAAAAAACTAATCAGTTTAATTGCATTACAGTCAAAAAAAAGTCTTTTCTTTGAAAGATGTTGTGAAGAGAATAAATTAGACAAGGCACAGACTCAGGGAAAATATTTGGAAGTCCACATCGGATAAAGACTTGTATCCAGAATCTATAAAGCAGCCTCAAAATATGATAATAATCAAACAGTCCATATTTTTTTTAATGGGCAAAAAATTTAAGAAGACATTTCACACACACACACACACACACACACACACACACACGAGAAATACATGCACACAGAGATAGAAAATAAGCACATAAAAAGATGTTCAGTAGGGAAATGGATGTTAAAACCCCTATTAGATGCCACTACACACTCTTTAAAATAGTTAAAATTACAAAGTCTGATGACTCAAAATATTGGTGAGGACAGGAGCAACTAGAATTCTCAGAGCTTCTTTTGGGAATGTAAAATGACACAACCACTTTGGAAAACTGTTTGGCATTATTTTGACAGGGCTCCAAATGATCCCCACCTCCTAGCAGTCTGGCTTTGTATAATTCCCTCTCTTAACCAATATAATGTAACAGCACTGAAAGGCTGTCACTTCCATGACTAGGTTACAAAAGATAGTGATTTCTATCTTGTTAACAGACTCTCTCCTTTGCTGGCCTTGATAAAACTAGTCACTGTATCAAAGAGGCCTATATGGTAAGGAACTGGGAGAGATCTCCAGCCAACAAAGAACTGAGGCCCTCGGTCCAACAGTCCTCAAGAAACTGAACCCTTCCAATAACCATCTGAGTGAGTTTAAAATCTGCTCCTTTCTCAACAACTCTTCAGATGAAACCTCGGGGCTGGCCAGCACCTTGATTGCACTCAGTTAAACTATGCTTGGATTCCTGACCCACAAACTTTCTGAGATAATAAATTATGTTGTTTTAAGCCAGAAAGATTTGGGGTAGTTGGTTACACAGCAATAGATTATGAATACTGGCAGTTTCTGAAAAAGTTAAACACACACACCTACCATATGGTATAGCCATTCTCCTCTTAAGTATTTACCCAAAAGAAATGAAAGCATATGTCCACATAAAGTCTAGTACATGAATGTTCATGGCAGCTTTATTTGTAATAATAGTCTCAAACTGGAAACAACCCAAATGTCTATCAACAGGTGAATGGATAAACAAATCGTGGTATAAGCAATATACAATCAAGCACATATAGCAATTAAAAAGAATGAACTATTGATATATAGGATGCAAGCGAATCTCGATTTTTCTCTTCTGTTGAAGAGTTTGAGGGTGGATTTGTGACAGGCACATTAAAAAACTAAACAAGTGCAACCACTCTAGAAAATAGTATGGAGATACCTCAAAAAGTTAAAAATAGAACTACCCTACGACCCAGCAATTGCACTACTAGGTATTTATCCAAGGGTTACAGTTGTTCTGTTTCAAAGGGCACATGCACCCCAATGTTTATAGCAGCGCTATAGACAATAGCCAAAATATGGACAGAGCCCAAATGTTCATTGACAGATGAATGGATAAAGAAGATGTGGTATATACATACAATGGATATTATTCAACAATCAAAAAGAATGAAATCTTGCCATTTGCAACAACGTGGATGGAACTAGAGGGTATTATGCTAAGCAAAATTAGTCAGCCAGAGAAAGACAAATACCATATGACTTCACTCATATGTGGAATTTAAGATACAAAATAGATGAACATATGGAAAGGGAAGCAAAAATAATATAAAAATGGGGGGGAGACAAAACATAAGAGACTCTTAAATACAGAGAACAAACTGAGGGTTGCTGGAGGGGTTGAGGGTGGGGGGATGAGCTAAATGGGTAAGTGAATCACTGGAATCTACTCCTGAAATCATTGCACTATATGCTAACTAACTTAGATATTAATTTTTAAAAAAGAAACAAATAGGAGTGCCTGAGTGGCTCAGTCGGTTAAGTGTCTGACTTCGGCTCAGGTCATGATCTCACGGTTCATGAGTTCAAGCCTTGCATCAGGCTCTATGCTGACATCTCAGAGCCTGGAGCCTGCTTCAGATTCTGTGTCTCCCTCTCTCTCTGACCCTCCTCCACTCATGCTGTGTGTGTCTCTCTCTCAAAAATTAATTTAAAAAAAATTTTTAATAAATAAATATGTAAACAAAAAATTGCAACGAGAACTAAAAATGTATAAGAAAGGAAATTTTAATGTGCTACAGGGCTACAGTCTCAAATAATATTTATGTAGTCATAACAATATAAATTCTAAATATTAATTTGTCCAAAAATTATGATATAATTCTATTAGAAGAATAGGAAGGAAAAATATACTTAAGAGTATGGAAGTGGACAAAGAAAGCTAAGCCCTTATTGTCCATTGCCTGAAGTAAATATATTATATTTAAAACAAGCAAACAAAAAAATTAATAAACAGCAGTGTAAGTATGCTATTTAGAAATATGGACATAAATACCAGAAAGCTAAAAGCATTGAAAATAGTGGCTTCTAGGGAGTAGGAAAGAAACTGCTAGCTTCATTGTAAGACTTGTAGAATTACTCAAATTTTTAAATCATGTAAATGTACAGCTTTTATTAAAATTAAAAGAATAAAGACATGCTAGGAAAAAGTTACCCAGAACTGAAGAAAGATAGTTATTTCCAGACTAAAAGATCCTCCAAGCTCCAAGAAGGTGAAGAATAAAAGAGCCATGCCTTGATTCAGACTCAAAATATTTCAGAACATCAAGCATAAAGAGAAATTCCTAAAACTTCCAGAGAAAAGAAAAAGTCACCCTCAAAAGAGCAAAAATAATACTAGCCTCAGATATCTTATCCAGAACTTTGGATAGTAGAATAAAAAATTCTGGGAAATAGAATTAAAAACCCAATATTCTATACCCAGAAAATTCTTATGTATGTGAGCAACATAGAGTTTTAGGTTTATAATTACTTAGAAAATTTGTGTCCAAAGCACCCTTTCTGTTATTGTAGGATATAGCCCAGTAAAAGGCTTCAAGAAATAGTATGATTAAGAGGTTTATAAATCATGAAGATCAGGTAAAGGCATGTTTCTTTTCTTAACAAAGAAAAATTCAGGCAAATAAAAATCCCAAGAAAAATGAAAAGTTGTCAGAAACTCATGTCTAAATACGAAGGAAACAAAAATGCAAAATGATTTTAACAAATGACCCTTCACATGACTTGTAGTTAATGACACAGGACCCACAGAGAAGGGAATAAATTCCTACCATACTGATTGACTTTTGAAGAAACAATATTTACAAAGTCATAATAACATAAACAGTATTTATTCTTTTTTAGAACCATCCTGTGAACAAAACATGAAAAGTTAATTATGTTCATAAAATAGTACATAAAATGATCAACTCTATCAAAGTGAAAGTTGTCCTGGTATTGTTGAAAGAAATTAACAGATTGAAAATAATAGAACAAGAAATGAGATTTAGGTGTGAGATTGAAACTTACAAAGGTAACCAACAGAAAAATGAAAAATAATAACTGTTGGGGTGCCTGGGTGGCTCAGTCGGTTAAGCGTCCCACTTTGGCTCAGATCATGATCTCGTGGTCCGTGAGTTCAAGCCCCGCATTGGGCTCTGTGCTGACAGCTCGGAGCCTGGAGCCTGTTTCAGATTCTGTGTCTCCCTCTCTTTCTGACCCTCCCCCACTTGTACTCTGTCTCCCTCTGTCTCAAAAATAAATAAACATTAAAAAAATTTTTTTTAAAAAGAAAAGAAAAATAATAACTTAACATTTAGAGAGGATGTAGTGTGAAGTCCTCATGTTTCCCAGCAAGGAGTCAGTAGCTAGTGTCTAAGTTGAATATCAAGATAGAGATATAAGTATGCTATTGAGAATTAGAATGCTAACCATCAGAAAAGCCAAATGCAGAAATGGTTCATGGTGGTGGCTTCTGGGACTAGGGGTGACGAAAGGGAATGGAGTGGGCAATTTTTGTTTTTCATCCGATGTCCTCTTCTACCATGCATATTCAGCAACACATTTTAAAATGCATTAAATTAATAAAATAAACGTTGAATTATGGATACGTCCATGTTCTGAAAACTAGACATAAAAATGTGTTGATAGTGAAGCTCAGTTTCTTAGACCATCAGGACACAAGTAGTATATTTGGTATCTGTCATCAGTCTCCAGGATGGTGGCCTTGCTGTAGGTAGAAGGGACAGTCTCTTCATCATTAGTATTTCCTACCCCCAAATTAAGGATGAGCTTACAGTGGGCATGAGATACTGCCCTGATGGCCATGTGTGTGTGCACATACGTGTAGGTACCAGGGGGGTTATATGAAAAGTGAAGTGTCTGAGTTGCAAATCAAAATTGCCAAGTTGTTTTTCGATATTCAATGTGATTCAAAAGACCTAAGAAAAAAGTCTCTGTACAAGTGAAAGTCCATGATTGTGACCTTTTGTGATACAGCCAACTGCCAGCTGGGACCCTCCATTCTGACAGATTTCTACATTGGCCTCTGGTTATAATGAGAGACCCTAGGATAATGTGTGCTGGTCTTAGGAGAGAATCATGTAAGAAAGCCCCATTTAGTTCAAGAGACTTGGAGACTCTTTTTGCTTTCTGTTTCCATAACCATCCAACCACCCCTGAGTCCCAACAGACAAACTCTCAGTTGAGCTGACTTTCCACTTGGCAGGTGCACATGGCCTCCTGTTCTCCCAATTGTCCCTCCCCTTAGCTGTGGCAAGAAGTTCCTATTTTTGTATGACTTCTTACACGCCAAGTAAAACATCCCATGGACCACATCTAACATCCCAGATCATGGGTACGGTGTCCCATAGACTCTGAAACTGGAGGCACATGGGTACAAGCCCTCAGAGAGATCTAACTCCCCCTGATCACACCTACCACCCTGATAGCCGAGTTGCCTAAGGACACTGTGGGCCACCTGGAGGACCCCTGAATCTCAGCATCAGTGAATGCTCTGGCTTTTCAGTCAAATCTGGTGTTTCCAGCTGATGGCAAAATCCTGACGATCACTTACATGTTACATGTGGAAAAATTCTCCCCTGGCCAAAAGTGCAGGCCATCTCACTAACTCCTTCAAGTTATTTGTAGTGTCATTGTCTATTCAACTAATGCTTAGAATCTACTATGATGGCATTTTTCTTAGTTTTAATGACCAGTTGGCTATTCTTCCCTTTGGGCTGTGCGTTGGACCTTTTGCCTGGCATCTGTAGGAAAAGCCCTGAGTGAAACATCTTCCCAGGCAGGTCAATGTGCCTTGCTGCATCATGTAAAATAAGCGCCAACACTGTCTTTATGCAAAGCATACAGAAAAAATAGAAGCAGGATTGCAACCATGTGAGAGAATTACTGGGGCCAGGATGGGCTATTAACGTTTGATCTAAAAGGTGCCCAGACATCCCCTGACATGACACGTCCTAACTACTCCTCAGGTGCTAGGAATAATTCACCCTGTCAGAAGTTGGTCCTTGTCCCCCACGGTCAGCAAGGAGCCTCCCCTTGCCTGATGGAGTCAGGGAGGGGAGAATGTCACTGCAGATGCACTTGGCTGGAAAAGCATTCAAATGATGGGCTGGTAGCAAAAGTGTGTGACACTTCGATAGCTCCTTGCCTTTAAACATGCTCATTTAGAGATGGCCCTTTTCCCTACTTCTCGGCCCTGATCCATCCCTTTTCTTTGGGCAAAAGCACAAGATAATACAGAATGGAAAGAGTTCTGGGCCCGGTGGTGGCAGGTACAGCCAGCTCTCTGTTAACCCAACAAAATGCAGATTATACAGAACGCATGCTTAACACATTACTGTGTATGGCAGACACAAATGACTAATTTCTGAGTAATTAGGAAACAGTTCGATAAAATACTCTATCACGGATTCTATTTAATCCATGACTCGGACAGCCCTGGGACTGCTTGCACCCTTGACATCGGTGGCCTGAACGTTATCATTATTCTGTAGACCCTTAGAAGGGCTGGTTCATATAGAGCTACAGTTAATAGTCCACAACGCCCCCCCCTCAAAAAAAAAAGAAAAATCATCCATAGCCCTGCCCCTTCCCCCTTTACCTCAACAACCTAACATTTGGAGCTAGAAGACAGTGCTGTTGACATTTTCTCCACTGTGCTGGATTCCTCGTTGCAAAGGGCAATGTGTGTCCCCGTGGCCTCCCGCCCGGTGTCTGCCCTAATGAATCATTTCTCACATGTTAAGTTTATCTCATGCTGAGGGCAGCTCATGGGTGTTGCAGGGCAGCAGATGGGCATTCTGTTCTTACCTGCTCTATCCCAACACAGTGCACGGAAAAGTTATGTCTTCCAGGTCAGAAAGGGCGACAGACTGGCAATTCACATTGGGTTACACAGGGAGGACAAGTGTCCCGCTGACCATCAGAAAACTATATTGTGGGAGAGGGGAAACAAGTCAGGAGAAAATGGAGGGAAAACATAATGGAAAACTTAAGGAGGGCAGGTAAGATGTTAAGGGAAAGGACAAAATAGAAGAAGTAAGAACTGTTTGGGAGGGGTTCCCCTGACTTGGACAGCTGTCTGTTGTGCTGAGGTAACTGGGGTTGACGGTGAGAGCAGTGCTGGGTGCAGAGAGGAGGGTGAGGGCATTGGTGTTTGGTGCTCCTGACCTGGGCCCTCACAGGCGCTGGAGAACGGGCCCCTCTCAGCTCTGCTCTTTCCCACCATGGAGCCCACTGAAGCCAGGGTGGGAAGGCAAAGGAGGTCTTCCCCAGGCCCTCCAAACTCTTCCAGATACGGCTCACAAAGATTCCCTATAGTGTGCAGGCTTGGAGGGAGCCACCACCTCTCCCATGGATGCTGCTGCCCGCTTATTAAGATAGTCTCAGACGTCCCATTTAGTCGTGATCTCCCCTCCCCTCTGTCTCTTTCTTTGTTCTTATTTATTTTTGTTTTAATCTGTCTAGATGCCTAATGGGCCATACCTGAGCTCAGTGGGACACAGGTCTTGATTCCTAGCCCTGAAAAGTGTTCTGAATTTTAAAATTGAAACCTTAGCCTGACATTTTTCTTTTAAAATGTTAGTGAGATGGGCGCCTGCGTGATTCAGTAGGTAAACATCTGACTCTTGGTTTCGGCTCAGGAAATGATCTTGCGGCTTCATGAGTTTGAGCTCCGCACTGGGCTCTGGCGCTGGCAGAGTGGAGCCTGCTTAGGATTCTCTCTCCCCTCCCCGCCCCCCCACTCTCTGCCCCTTCCCTGTTCATGCTGTCTCTGTCTCTCTCAAAATAAATAAATACACTTTAAAAAATTTTTTTTAAATAAAATGTTAATGATACATTGTGCTCCCCAATTCCAGTTGGAATATTTCACCCCCATCTAGGGCTGCCAGATTTGGCAAATAAAAGTACAGGAGAGCCAGGCAAGTTCTAATTTTAAATAACTAACAAATCATTGTAGTAGTGTAAGTATATCCCAAACATTGTGTGGGACATATATTCAATTTTTTTTTTCATTATTTATCTGAAATTCAAACTCAATTGGGCATCTAATATCTATTTGGCAACCTGCCAACTAATCCCTCAACCATTCTCTGAAGATGCTTAACCCTATTCTCACAGACAACAGACACGTTTAGCCACATTTGTTCCCTACCAATTATCCATATTATTTGTTCCTGGTGTGCGTGTCTGTTTGCTTGGATGTATCCAGATATGTCTCAGTGTCGCTTAAAATGCTGCCCTCATAGTAGGGGGCTAATGGCGCAGATTGCTTTTGGAAGGTGGTGCATCTACTGGAGGGAAGGGAGGATGTGGGACACTCACCAGCTTTGTCAGAGGCGGGCGTGGGGTCCGTGGGAGAGGGATTTGGTGCTGCTCACACTACATTCTGGATTTGTGCAGCTGGCCCTGGGAGGCCCTGGGAGGCCACCTTCTTGGAGGGTAGAGGAAGCCCCTCCTCACCGTCTCCAACAGGTCCCCCACAGCCCTCTTTGAGCCCCGCTCAGTTCAGGAGGCAAACCACATCACAGGCAGCAGGCTGCCACGGGTGGACACAGCACTGCCTGTTGGCGATGCCACCTTCCCGCCCAGGAAAGCCCAGCTCTGAGAGGCCGAGGGAGGTGCCCTCCGAGCGGCGAGTTCTGCCGAGGACTTCCCGTCTGGAATCTTCCTCCTTTTCCACGCAGCTCCGCTCTTGCTTTCTTGCTCTCTTCCTGCCTGCTAGGAGACCCTAAACACTTCTTTTCTCATGTCAAAAAGGACATGTGTCCCGAAGACATGAGTAGAGGCCGTGCCAGGGCCGGGGTAGGGGGTGAGCCCGGAGAAGCCGGGTCGGGCAGCTCTCGCAGGTAATGGGCACATAGTTCCTGACGGCCCGCTCCCTGCAGCCTGCCGGCCTGTCAAGGAAGAGTGCAGTGACTGACAAGAGGCTTTATTTCCGCCAGGGAGAGAATGGCTCATAATTTACGGCCCGCTGAGCCAGCTTCCAGCACGTCGGTTGAGCCTTCTTTTTGTAGACAGTAATAAATTGTCTTATCACCAGTGCTGACATAACATGCTCCTCTTTAAGTGCACCATAATTTTTATTTTTAAGAGAATATTCATATTGGATGGCAGAGCTCATGGGCATCTGAATGCCACCCTGGAGAGAAGACTTTTTCTTTTTCTTTTCCTCCTCATCCTCCTTCTTCTTCTCCTTCTCCTTCTCCTTCTTCTTCTTTTTAAGAAGGTATAATTCAATACCCAAATGCTATTGTCAGGGATAAGCTTGACTTCTAAACAGACATTGGGGGCAGGAAGAAGTTTCTAGATCCTCAGTAGACAGAGTGACTTATCCCTCAGCAGGGAGGTATCAAAAGAATGAAAGCGAGACACTTTTAATGGTTTGAGTTGCCTTGATTCCTGGCTGCATCAGAAAGTAGTCTGAATTTTTAAATCAAAGCCTCAGTTTGGCACTTCTTTTTAAATTATTAGGGATACATTGCCTTCCTCGATTCCAACTTGAGCATTTGATCCTCAGATTTAGCAAATAAAAGAACAAGACAGCCAGGAAAGTTTGAATTTTAGGTAAATAACAGATCGTTTTATCAGTATAAGTATATCCCAACTATAGTGTGGAGTATACTTATACTTCAACAATTTTTTTTTATTGTTTATCTGAAATTCAAATTGAACTGGGCACCTAGTATTTATCTGGCAACCCCACCAGCAAATCCCTCAACCATGCTATGAAGACATTTAACCCCAGGTTCATAGATCATGAATGCTCTCAGATGTGGCAGCATCCCTGCTTCTGGAAGAGGGTGTTGGTGCATCTCGGGTCTTTCTATTCCAAAGGGCTGGTTTTACCACCATGCAAGGGACTCACTTTCTTGAGTTCTCCCTGACAGAGAGGTCCGGAGAGTGACACAGACAGTCAAGGCAGCTCCTGAGTTGACAGTTCTTATTCCCAGCTCAGCTTCCCTGGCCTCCTTCATGAGCTTAAGGGCCAGCAAGTTCAGGCACACCATCCCCCTCCTTCTGTCTCCTCTAGGAGGCGACAGTGCAGCCTGTTGATCCCCAGGGAGCAGTTCTGGAGGGACTCCAAGGGCCCCAAAAGCACAGCCCTGGGATGAGGATGCCACAGATAGTCCCTGATGATCAGTGACTCCCCCAGGTCTGCCCTCTGTTTCGACTGACCCATGGGTAGACCAGCTTCCCCTTCCCTCAAGGCTTCTCGTGCCTTGATCGGCATCCAAGGATTTCCCTTGCTGTTTGGCAGGAAGAGACAGAGACCTCTGAGCACTGCTTGGCTTCCTCCCTCTGTCTTTTGTCTCAGACTTTCACAACCACCCCCTCCACCCCATCAGAATATTTGCTAGCTCACTTAACCTCAGGGGGTGGGAGGCCTTAGGTAAGGCCCTTCTTCCCTCTGAGTCTTGGCTTTTTTATCTGTAAAAAAAGGGAAAAGATAGCCACTGCACAGGGCAGTTTTAAAACCAAATGAGATGCAGATGCACAAGAAAGCCTTAGGGGGCCTCAATAAGTGTGAGTGTGTTTCTCTTCCTTGGCCAGTCCTCTCCCTGCCCCTCCCCCCCCCCCCCCCCCCCCCCCCCCCCACCCCCCCCACCCCGCCTTCCTTGCCTGCCTCCCTCCTGCTTATCACACACATACTGGGAGGGAGCTGATTCTGCCTGGGCTGTGTGCTCCTTCTAGGCCTGGGATATGGAGCATCTTTCCTGGTAGAGATGGGAGGCTAGCCCTGTGGGGCCAGCCAGCCCAGAGCACGTCTGTGCTAACACAACTGCACATACACAGACACTTCTAGCACCATCTACATTTACAAGAAGCAGTTGGTTATCACCAAACCTCTGGTCTTATAATCATAGCTTTTACATGAGGCTGTCTAAGTGCAAGGCCCAAGTCAGACCACTTTATCTACACATTGACTCATTCTAGGTGAACACACATATTATGCCCATCTTATGCTCAATTGGGAAAACTGAGGCCCAGAGAGATTAATCGATTTGCCCAAGGTCACACAGCTAGGAAATGGCAGAGCTGGAATGAGAACCCAGATGGTCAGTTCAAGAATCTCTGCTCTAACCGCAGTGAATGCTGCCTCTCATATTCCTGCCTGGGCAATCCTACTCCATTCGGACCATTCCCTGTCTATTCCATGGGACGGTCACCTCCTGTCATGTGGTCTGTGTGCCATGAGCCCTCCATGAGCTTCGAGAGACACAGTTTGGCCATGAGTGAGAAGGTTCCCAAGGGTGAGGAATGAATTCGGTTTCCCTCTTAACGATAGCGACCACCTGTGACCCACATTGGCATGCTGCTTCATTTTACTGGTTTCTAGTGAAAGATCAATTTTCCAGGATGGAGGCGCAAAGGGCTTAGAAGGAGGAAGAAAAAGAGTAAGGGACTCAGCTCCAATCCAGAGGGAAAAGAGCCAGACACAAAATCACCCGAGCCACAGAACTGTTGTTTGGTTACCGAATTTTCCACCTTCAAAATTGACTGGGATGGCAGAAACTGGTAGCATTGTTGGAGTGCATATGTGTGGGAGGAACCGGAGGATGGTGTCGATCCTGGAAGAGACAGAGTGAGGGGCTTAGAGGGGCCACGGATCATGCAGCTGCCAGTGAGCTTGGGTGGAGAGAAAACACAGCGGGAAGGATTCTGGCGGCACTGGGGATTTGGGAGCGCTTAGACTATAAATAGTGAGGAGGATGTAAAAAGCCTCAAGTGGATTTTGGAAGCCCTAAATCCACCGTGTAGATCCAAGCAAGATAACAGGAACCACTTAGGTTTTAGTAACGTCTAAATGTAACTCGGCATGGTGCCCCACCACCCCACGCTTCTGCTGTCACCACAACCCCCACCAGCGTCTGCCAAACCAAGGACACATATCTTGGGGAGGTTTGATGCCAGCTTACGAGTGGCAAGGGCTGCCCTTATCCCACATGGATGACCTCACTCACTCTTTACAAAGAGGTGCCACTCTAAGTATCATGAACAGCAGAGGAAACTGAGGCACAGGAGCATGAGTGACCTGTCCAGAGTGACACAGCCAGCAAGGGCCAGGCTGGATTCCACGCTCAGCCCAGAGCCTACAGCCCTAACCGCTGCCCCACCCTGCCCCAGAGACTGGGCTGCAGGGCAATCCTGTAGGAAGTTACACCAAAATCAGGAGAAACCAAAGCAGCATGTGCAAAGGAATATGAATGCCTTTGTGTCTTGCTTCCTGGGGCCTTGTGGTCACCAGCCTTCTCTCATCTGCCTGGACCTTGTTTCACTTCATGCGTTGACTTGTCATAAAGCCACTTTGCACTCGTGTGGGTCCCAGCTCAGCCAGCCTGAAGCCTGCCCCGATCACAGGCCTGTTCAGCAGAAACCGAGACCCAGATCTTATGGCCCTTGGCCCTGTGTCTGCTGCTGGCTCCTGGATATCTACAATTAGCTCTTCTGTTCTTGACTCTCAAGAAAATCACTGCCACCTAATCGTGAGGGAAAGATAACCTGGAAAGGGTGACATTTAGGATTATAGCTGGCTATCACATTTATAGAAAAGAATCCAGGGCTCTAACTGATTTTTTTTTAATGTTTTTAAGTGTTTTTAAAATTTATTTTTGAACGAGAGAGACAGAGGCAGAGCACAAGCAAGGAAGGGGCAGAGAGAGAGGGAGACACAGAATCGAAAGCAGGCTCCAGGCTCTGAGCTGTCAGCACAGAGCCCGAAGTGGGGCTTGGACCCGTGAACTGTGAGATCATGACCTGAGCAGAAGTCAGACACTTAACTGACTGAGCCACCCAGGTGCCCCTCTAACTGATTTTTTTTTGTTTTAACCTATTGCATTCCCTTCACAGCACAGCCTACCCAACATCAGACCAGCCAATCCCTTCCACAAGGTTCTGGAAGAGGAAAATACTAGACCCAGGTCCTATCTTGTTTAAACAAGTGTCAAGCAAGACCACTAGGGCTAAGGCTTCATCTTTCCAGGGAGGAAAGGGGGGCCTAGGGAACCCCACGAGATGAAAAGCAGCTACTGAGACCCAACACCAGTCGGGCACTGAGCTGGGCATGAGAGATCCCATGACCAGTCATCATGGTTGGGCCACAACACATAAGGCAATATAGTCAGGGTGAGCAATTCTGCCTGGGGACAAAGACGGGAGGGCTGGCGTGTGGGAGGGGTACTTTCGGTTAAGGAAAGCTTCACAGAGGAGGGGACGTGTGGTGGAGCCTGTGAGCATGAATCTATCTGTGTGTGCAGAGGGCTGAGAAAGGCATGCCCAGGAAGGAAGGTGGTGAAAGTCAAGCTGCCCAGGCCAGAATGGCTAGTCCAGCTGGGAACAGCGTTTGGCCCCATGGTGGGACAGGAAGAGCAAGAAAGATAGCAGCAGCTTGCAAAGGCGGTGAGGGCTGTGTCTCCACCGCTGAGACTCAGGGCTGAGCTTGGTCTCCACCCTATTGGCTGCAAATGATCTAAGGAAACTAAGCCTTGGGTCAGTGGTTGAGGGGGGGGGGGCAGCAGGTCAGAGCCAGAGATACCACATGGGAAGTGATCACAACACCTCATGTGTGCATGATGAGGACCTTGGCAGGGATGGGGAGGACGAAACAGGAAGAGAGGTCAGAATCAGGCAGAAATACTCGGGGTTGCTGATGTAATGGCACTTCTGTCAATGCCACAGAAGACCTTCAAGGCCAGGAGCTGGGCAGGTTGGAGGTGAAGAGGCTGATGTAGGTCACTGTGGGCTTAAGGGGCCAGAGACAATGAAGACGTTGAGTAAAGAGATAAAGATGTGGGAGCCAAGGTGTGACCTTCTGAAGACTGAGTAAGGCTGTAGACAGATATGGGTTTGAGAGCCACTGAGGAGAGGCTGGTTGGAACAGTGGGAGCGTTCCTCCTCAGCTTTCCATTCCTCTTGGGATCAAGTCCAAATTCTTTCCAGGGTTGATGAAGCCATCACAGCCTAGCCTCTGGCTGTCCTTCCTGCCCCCTCTTAATCCATTCTCCTTTCAGTATCAATGCTTCCACCCCTCTGCCTCTCTAGCTTTTCTATCACACCACCTTCCTCCAGCCTCAGGGCCTTTGCACATGCCGGTCCCACTGCCAGGTGCCCTGCCAACAGGTGGGGAACCCCCAGGGATGGAGGAGACTGTTAATCTCAGTTTGCTCCTTCACCCACCATCTTAGCCTTTCAATCACCTATGTGACCAATTCCCTTTACTGAAAATAACTGGTGTGATTTCTATTTTCCCTCTTAGACCTGACTGATGGTCCACTCATCTGGGTATTTCCTGTTGATTTCTTGGAGCTCAGCTTAAAAGTCACTTCCTTCAAGAAGCCTGAACCACCTCGTTCAACACTTTTCTAGTATCTGGCAGACCCCACAGGGTGTAGTGGGAGTAGATCATATGAGATTTTTGGGGCATCATAAGGATTTTGATTTTGCTGTGTGAGACCCGAGGCCTTGGGAGAAGTCGGAGACAAGGAGCAGCCTGTCAAACCTTGGTTTTCACGTGACCCTCTGTGTTGAGGATTATTTCAAGGGGGCAAGGGCAGAATAGGGTAGGTATTTAGGGGGCTGTTGAGTTCCACCAGGTGGGGGATGAGGGTGGTAGCAGTAGAAGTGATGAAAAATAGGATTTCCAAGGTAGAAACAACCAGATTCACTGACAGCCCAAGAGCAGGTTTGAGGAGAGGGGTCGAGAAGGCTTTGGAGTTGCCCTTTACTGTGGCAGGGGAAACTGGGGGGTGGAGAGGTGGGATGGAGAAGATCAGGAGTTCAGTTTTTGTGATGTGCCTTAGATACCCCAGTGGAGAAGTCATCAGCTGTCTAGAGCTCAGGAGCGAGGTCCAAGCCAGGGACACACGATGGGAACCATCAGCATGTACCAGGCACCCCAGTTACGAGAATGGCCAACATCACCCAGGGAGTGAGGGTGGAAAGGAGAGAGAAGAAGATCGAGAACTGGGGCTTGGGTACCCGATGCTAAGAAGAATGTCAGTGGGGGCAGAGAGGCAGCCACAGAGCCGGGAAGAGAAGCAGGCAGGTGGGGAGGGGTATTCTGGAGGCCACATGAGGAAATCTTCAAGGAGAAGAGGCACTCTGCATGTCATATGCTGCGGGGAAGGGCTCCTAGGATGAGGACTCAGAACTGACCACTGGACTTAGCAACTTGGGGGCTGCTGGGGACAGGGACAGGGCGTGAGGGCATGGCCTGATTGGAGTGAGTGTAAGAGATAGCATGAGAGAAACAGAGACAGTGGATGAAGGCAACTTTTGAGCATTTTGTTTTGCTATGATGGGAAGAAAGGAAACTGAAGGGTAGCTTCGGTTTTTTTCCAAGTTTTTTTTTTTTTAGGCTTATTTATTTATTTTGAGAGAGAGAGAGTTCCAAGCAAGCTCTGAACTGTCAACACAGAGACCAATGCAGGGCTTGAACCCACAACACTGGATCATGACCTGAGCCAAAACCAAGAGTCAGACACTTAGCAGACTGAGCCACCCAGGTGCCCCCCAGGTTGTTTTTTAAAGGTGGATGGAATGACAGCATGTTTGTAATGAAACAGAGATAATTCAGCAGGAGAAACTCATCCAAGTGAAGTGCACAGAGATAAGTCAGCAGTTGCCACAGGGACACCCTTGGTGCCTGAGGTGGGGTGGGGTCAGGCAGGACTGAAGTGGGGGTGTGCCACAGGGTCAGAGGGTGGGCAGAGCCACAGGGCAGGTGCAGGTGGGGGAGGGGAGAGGTCTCTCCTTGGGAAGAGTTTAGAAGGAAGCAAGCAAGGAGGTGGGGGAGGGCGGGAAGGTAGACACAGTCACTGAGAACAGTGCGTTCTGGGTTTCAGCATGCCCGCAGAGGTGTGTGATGACGAGTGTCAGGGGAGACCCAGGGTGGTTTTGTTTCTTCTCCAACTGCACTGCAGGGTGCAGCTGCTGAGTCAGGAGGAAGCTGGTCCAGGGCAACACTCAGGTGAAGAGCAAAGTGACCTTTTCCAGACCTTGCTTGTGAAGGAAGGAGGAGAGGAAGAGAGGTGGTAGGAAAGGGCATGGGGTGGGGGTGGGGGTAAGTGTGCCTCTGTAGGGTGAGGGGCTCTGGGAAATCTGCTGCCGGGGAAGGGTCTGGGGAGAGGAAGACATGAACTGCTCAGGAGTGTGGGCAACAGGCAAAGCAAGACCCCACAGGGAGGGGGATGCTGTGGGGACCAGCCAACACGGGAGGGATGGCTTTGGAGAGGGGCAGGGAGACCCCTTTCCCCAGGGGCGGGAGGACAGCAGGGTAACAGTGTCCATGCCTCTGGCCTTTGTTTCTTTGGAGGAAGAGAGAAGCTGGGGCGGGGGGTGGGCACTTCCCAGGTAGAGGAACTTTCCAGGAAGACTCCAAACCGCCAATACTGCCACCCTCTGCAGCCAGGTTACTTCATTTACGTCCCCCGGGATGCACTTTCCCCCACTCCCGATTTATACGCTCAGGTTCCCAAAATGATTCTTGTCTAGCTCTTCTCTCCTGGTCTGTGACTGCAAACCGCCCCCCTCCCCCACTCCCACCCCGTCTTCTGCCTCGCTCCGTTTGCCGTGACTATGAAGGGAGCCAACTTCTAATTTATTCTTACTCGGGAAGAGTACTTAGGCAACGAACCCAAAACTCATCCTGGAGTCAGAGTGATGTCTTCACACATACCCTGCTGCTGATATGCCAGACTTCGGTAAGAGGCAATGTGATCCCCAGGGTCTGCATGGTAAGGAGATGGGGGCGTGGCTTGGGAGCAACTCCCCGCCTCTTCCTTCCTTCCCTCCCTCCTTTCGATAAATATTCATTTGCCGCTGCCCTGTGCCCCGGGATCCACAGGAAGGTGATACAATAGAAACAGGAGGAGCCCGTAGACCCGCTGGGCGCCCACCCAACAGCCTTCCTAGAGAAGCCTCCTGCAAACAGATCTCGGATTTTGCTCAATCTGGGTTAGTAATGTTTCGCCAGGAGAGAAATCAAGACTGCTAGGAACCAACCTGGGTAACCCATTCACGTTGTCAATGACGGCTTGGCGGACCGGGTGAGCTTGTGACCCAGTTCTGATCCATAGGGCCTGAGGGGAAATGAGCTGGGTGTCCTGCCCTTCCTTCCTTGGATGCTATCTGGAGACAATAAAATGCTCCAATCTGAGCGAGTGATTTAGGCACAGGAGGAGAAAGCCAGGCAAAGTACAGAAAAGCTATCTTGAGCCCTGATATCACCGAGCTGCTGAATTAACATCCCTGGATGCTGCTGAATTAACATCCCTGGATGCACCTATCACCAAATTCCTGTTTGTGAAATAATGAGCTGTCCTTACTGTTCATGCTCCTTTTGGTTGAGTATTCTAGTACTTAAAACCGAAGGCATTCTAAAACTGCTGCATCAAGGACGAAATTAACAATTGTGATTTTTCTATCACATGTGACTCTGGGCCTCCTGGAAGCCAGGGCAAAAAGGGAAAGCAGATAAATTGCAATGCTCTCATTGTTAGTTGGGAAGAGCTTCTCAGGGAGCTTGTGCTTTTTTGCTCCTAAATTCCTTGTTTGACACTAAATTTCCCCGTGGGAGTTTATGAAAGGAACACTGAGATACATAATTGCAAGATAATTGTTTTGCTGGAGAAGCAGTTTTTACAAGGCTCTTTCTTAAGACAATGAGGATCTAGATATAAAGGGAAAGTCTAACCAGAGAGGGAAAGAGTGGGTGGGATGAGAATGGGCTTGGTGCCGCTCCATGCCCTCCCCACCACAGATGGTCAAACATCCCCCCAGAAAGGAGGAGAGCCCAACATGAGTCAGAGCCCGCACTGAGGAGATGACAAGATACATGGGCTTTAACACGAGTGGAAGGCAGAGCTCAGAGAAGGATGGAGAGGGAAAGACCCCTGACCCACCACTTAGAGGGAGAAGCTGTGGATGGGGCTTGGGATGGATGGAAAGGAGAGAAAAGAGAAGTGTGAAAGGGAGACAGTGGAACCAGCTGGGGGACCCCTAGTTTGTAGAAACCCAGGGCAGGATGAAGCCTTCTCTGGGACTGGGGTGAAGGGGCTGGAGGTAGGCAGGGGTCTGATCTTTCCCAGGCCCTCCCTTATGAGGGATGTTAAAATCTGAGAAAACATGCAAGCAGGCATGGCCGAAGGGTGGAATATGTACATGCCTGTGAACCCCACAGAGGGACAGAATATGCAGCCTTGCCCATCCCATCTCACTGCAGGGCTCCTGGGGCCCAGTGTGGTCACCATTGTTACCACACTTGAGTGCTTACTCGGCATCAGGTGCTGGGCCAGGGGCTCTGCATACAACAGCTTCTGTTGGCCTCCCAGGGCCCTGCACGGGGACAGCATCATTACTGCCCTCTCCAGCAGAAGATGCTGGAGCAACTTGCCTAAGACTTCGCACAACTCGTGGTGAGGCCGAGCTTTGAATGCATGCTCTTCTCCAATATCCTGAAGGTGGTGCCCATCAGACATTGTTTGATGGATGCCACCCTGGCTCACAGAACCTAGCACATTTCCAACATGCGATTTTTCAGTAAAGTGTTTGTTACTTAAACTAGAAACAACTTCTGCATCAAATTCTGCTTCAACACACCTCAGAAGGTTGTGTGCAGTCTTCTGCTAGCCAGCGATCCTGGAAGTACCGGGCGTTGCTTGGCCCCAGCTATGCAATCCTGTACTTGCTGCACAGGGGTCAAGTGTGGGCATGAGAACACATAACTCCATAACATCTTCCCAGTGATGGCTCCTCCTCCTATTCTCTGATTTTGGGAGGATTCTAGTATAAATATCACATCTCTGTACTAGCATTTTCTAAAACTTCCGAAATATGGATGACCAGCTTCCAGTCACCTTTCAGTCCATCTCCAGGCCTTCTGACCTAGGGAAACAGGATCAGCCCTCTTCCCACCCTACCCCGACCCTGGCCCCTGCCCCAAACTGTTGGACCCTCAAGGCCCATCTGGAGGGCTGGAGCTTAAGTGAGGAGTAATCTCCTCTCTGCAGGAAGACCAACCAAATTTTATTACAGATTCTATCACAATACAAGGGCTGGTCCTTCTGTGATTGAGCTAATCCCGTCACCACGTAAATCAATAGGAGACCCACAGGAGGTGATTTGATTTAGGATGTTCATTTGGGGAAGCTAGTCTTCCTAGAACATTGAAGCCAAAATAGTGCCTGGGCACTTCCACAATAAATGCCAAGTGTAGCTCACAAGGACCAGATCTGTTAATAAAATAAATTCAGATCCCTCCAAATAAAAATTCAGACACATTTTAGGCTCCTCAGTTCAGTGGGCTGAATCCCTGAATCTACTAAATTATTATGGAAAAACTCTTATCTCTGCCTGTCAAAAATCACTGCTGTCTTGGTGGGGGTGTGTGTGTGGGGGCCCTCTGGGGAGGGATGAATTGCTTCATAATAACTTAGATTATGTGCAGTGTAGCATCATCTTGAAGAGTGCCACATACTTGAAGAGGCACAACACAGGATCTGCGACAGAGCCGACCCAGTCCAGGTGACAGGGGCCAGAAGGGAGATGGGTGTCTCCCACATGGATTGCTGATAAGTGACAGAGTGAGACTTCTAATCCAGCCCCTTGACTCAGTCCAGCATCCCTTCTCTGTGGACAGCTAGGCGACCTCTGGAAGAGACAGGGTGAGGGTTCTGGGTATGATTTTGGCTAAGAGGGGGGCTGTGACCTCTAGGATAGCCCAGCTTGCCTCAGGGCCTCCTGTCTCTTAAGTGGGTAGGGGCAGGCTAGCGTCTAGGCCGTCTGTAAGGGGGATGCAAGGGGCCTGATTCTGCAGCATGGGGCAGGCCTTGAGTGTCTGTCCAGGGAGCTGATCACACTCGGCCAGGGGGAGTGAGGTGGGAGAAGTTGCATCTAGTGCAGAAAAGAGAAAAATGTGAGGAAAATGAATCCCCAGGTTCCAGGTTCCCTGGCAGAAGCCCTGTGAACAAGGATTTGGTTTGTCCCTGTGGGGCCTCCTACCATACCTCCCGTGCTCTCACCTCCATTCAGGGTGACTCACGCCTGCAGAAAGGATGAATCATGTCAGTTACGAAACCAAAGGGCTCCTGAGAGGGAGGCTGGAAAGGACCCGGGGAAGCCACCTCCACAGATCCTGCTTTCTCCCCACCCCTCCTGCCCCCTATTGCCCCACCTCTATCTGCCAAGCCACAGACTCGAGCGAGCTCTCCATAGGAATTTCTTCTGGAAACAGGACATCGGATCAGTGGTCGTCTTGCCTTCCCACCTCAAGGCCTTCTGGGGCCTATGTTTTGTTTTCTCTCCTGTATTCATCCGGGTAAAGGCTTGCTTTCCACGTGTCACCAGTTGGGACCAAGGGGTCCTGAAAGTAATGGGAGAAGAGATCCTGAAGCAGCCCTCACCTCTCCCCACTTGCTTGTTCACAGTGTGAACACTTCCATAATTCTCCAGGGTGCACCAAATAATTACCTGCTGCATTCTAGGCTGCTCGAGGCAGCAGGGGCAAGGATGATTCAACTCACTTTCCCACTGACTGGTACCAGCTCACCGGGAGCTTTTAAGAGTCTACACGAGTGAACACCTACCATGTGGCAGGCCCTGGGCTCATAAAAACAAACGTTTATGGACAGCTTATCGCCCCGCAAGAGCTCATGTCATCCTCAAAACAGCCCTACGGGGTGGATACTGTTGTCATCCCCATTTACAGGTGGAGCCCTGCGCTCAGCAGGGACAGCGACGTGCCCAAGATCACACAGAAAACGAAGCAGACAGCTTGGGGATTCACCTGTACCACCTGCTTCTCCAGGGTCGGCTGCGCCGCGGGGTTTCTGCTGTGCACTCCTTGAGTCCGGCTAATCTGTCAGCGGTCTTGGCCCCACTTAACGTGCCTCTCCAATCAGGCCTCGTTCTCCACCGGGCCATGACTCTGTCTTTCCTTGTGGCTTCTTTCCCTTGGAACCCAGAGCCCGTGCAAACCCACCATCTCACACTGAGATGAGCAAGGCCACCCTTCAATGAGATTAAACTCGACCCGGTGGGTGAGGCCTCCAGGATGCCCGAAGGGTGGGAGGGCTCGGGCCTGAGCTCCCCGGTCTGGACTCACCTGAGCTGCCCCGGGCGGGGGGAGCCTCTCGGGGCTCCTGGTAGAACGTGCTGGGGGTGGACAGGGCCGCCGCTCGGGGCCGCCCTGGGCCTGTGTCCCGAGAGCCCTAAAAGTCTGCGAGAAGTTCCCCGGTGGGGGGCGTCTCGGGCCTCCCCCGCCGCCCGCCCGCACCGCCCGGTGCCCCCCTCCCCCCACCCCCCGGCTCGCGCTGGTCCCGGTGCGAGCCGCTGGAGCGCGGGCCCAGGGGCGCCACCGGGCCGCGCGGGCGGGAACGCGCCGCGGCCGCCTCCTCCTCCCTCGCTCCCGCCCGCAGCGGCGGCGGCGGCGCTTCCCCGGCGCGGAGCGGCTTTAAAAGGCGGCACCCCACCCCCCCCGGCGCACTCGCCGCTCGGGCGCCGCGCGAGCCTGCCGCTG